>NW_012267286.1:9929318-9944209 GCF_000151885.1 Dipodomys ordii
CAGTTCTGGGTTGCAAACAAGAAGTGTTCATTATAAAGCAAAACACAAATCCAAGGTAACAACTTTCCTTATATTTTTATCTCTAAGTCAACTAACTCAACTTGAATGTGACTTCAATGGAAACCTCTATCACTGCCAATATGGTTTGAATGTGTGTTTCAAAGGTTTATGGACTGAGAGTTTGCTCCAGCCTGTGACAGGACAGTAGAAACTTGAAGGAACAGTAGAAAGTTGGAGAGGTAGAACCTAGTACAAGGCCAGGATAGCAATGGACCACTGCCATTGGAAGGGATTGGCATAGCTCTCATGGACTCCCAGTTAGTGTCTGCAAGAGAAGGTTGTTATAAAAGAACAATTCTGGCCCTTCACCACTCCCTTGCTTCCTTCACCATGCAGTCTTTCCTCCTGCATGTGCTTCCACTCAAGAATCTCATGAGGCCTCCATCATGAGACCTTCACCAGAGGCCAAGCAAACAGGGCCTCCACTCAAGCCTTGGACTTTCAGCCTTCAAAACTGTGAGTAAAATTTTCTTAATACACAAACTCTGGCAGTTTGTTATAGCAATAGAAAAACCACCGATATACCGCCATAAATAGCAATACAGCATCACTTCACCAAACCCAAAAGGTCACCCCTTAAAAAAGGAATAAAAGGGGCTGGGAAGGTGGCTCAGTGGTAGAGCGCTTGCCTCGCTTGCCTTGGTTCGATTCCTCAGCACCACATAAGCAAAAAGAAAAAAAGCCAGAAGTGGCTCTGTGGCTCAAGTGGTAGAGCGCTAGCCTTGAGCTGAAGAGCTGAGGGACAGTGTCCAGGCCAAGAGTTCAGGCGCCACGACCAGACCAAAAAAAAAAAAAGGAATAAAAAAGATGGTGATATCAACAAGGCAGTAAGATAAGAGGGTCCCACCTCTGGTCACTCTTTAAAAAAATACCAACCATCGTCTATCCACTGGCCAGAATGTCTTTGTGAAGACCTCAGAACGGGAGAATAAGATTAATTGCTCCCCTTTGGGCCACTGAAACAAAAAACAAAAAAAAAAAAAACAAAAAAAGCTAATGAGAAGGCTCAGAAGAACAGTTTTATTTTCACTCTATTGTCCTTCTCCCACATTGGCCTAACACCATACCAGGAGAGTTCCACTGCGTCTACCACTTCCCCAGATGCAGACATGTACATTCTGCATGACTTTCCCTGGCCACCAGCTTTGTCTTGCCTTAGCGGAAACCAGGGGAGCTGACAGATCTCAATTGCCCCAGGAGCAATAGAAACAAAGAAAAAACCAAGGACTTGCACTGACCAGCAAGCAGTCTGGGTAGAAACACTTTGTGTTACTCAGCTTTCCCTCACCAAGACAAAATACCTGAGATAAACAGAGGATTTTATTTGGGGGGAGGGGGAGAGTCTGGTGAGGCTTGAACTCTGGGCCTGGCCACTGTCTCTGAGCTCCTTTTGTTCAAGGCTTGAACTACAGCCCCACTTTCTGGTTTTCTATTGGTTAATTGGAGATAAGTAGGAGAGACAAACAAAGGAGTAGGTAACGATGTTGGACAAGAAATGTCCTCATTACTTGACTCATGTAACTGTAACCCCTCTGTACAGCATCTTTATAATCTGTAAAGGGGGACTTTCTTGCCACAGCTGGCTTCAAACCATAATTCTTAGATTTCAGCCTATCAAGTAGCTAGGATTACGGGCATGAGCCACCAGCACCCGGCAAACAAAAGGATTTATGTTGGCTCAGGGGGTTCAGAAGTTTGAGTCCATGGTCATTTGGCCCCTTGCTTTTGGCTCTGATGAGTTCCACCATCATGATGGGTGGTGACTGGTACAGCAAAGCTATTCATCTCATGGGGGCCGGAAGCAGAAAGGAAGGAAGGAAGAAACAGGTGTCACGGTCTCAAGATTCTTTTCAAAGGAATGTTGACTCAGTGGCCCCAATGACTGAATCTCCTTCTATTAGTGCCTATCTCCTAAAAGGTTTTACTGGTTCCTCATGGCACCATAGTGTTCAAGCTTTTAACACAGGCACCTTTACAGAATATTCCAGATCCCAGCTAGGAAACCCACAGCCCTGGCAATGGCAGTAGCTGGTCAGGGAGTCTAACCATTTGTGGTACACACTCAAGGGCTAAGCTGGTGGCTTATGAAAGTCCTTTCCCAAACTGGGCACCAGTGGCTCACGCCTGTAATCCCAGGTACTCAGGAAGCTGAGATCTGAGGATCATGGTTCCAAGCCGATCAAGGGCAGGAAAGTCCATCATACATTTATCTCCAATTAACTACAAAAAAAAAATTGCTGTAAGTAAAGAGAGACAGAGACCGAGACAGAGAGGGAGAAAGGGAAAGAGAGGGAAAAGGAAGAGGGAGAAAGGAAAGAGGGAAAAAGGAAGAGGGAGAAAGGAAAGAGGGAAAAGGAAAAAGGGAGAAAGGAAGAAAGTAAGGGAGGGGAAAAGACAAATAAACCCTAAGTCCTCTGCTGATTTCATTTTCATTCTCTGTTTTATTACTCACATTGGATCACGAATTCATGACTTTTTCATTAATCTTATTTCAAGCAGGAAGGAATAAGGTGACTCTGCCAGTAATTAATTTCCAAGCTCCCAATCCACCTTTCTTGCCCTGCCTTGTAATATCAGAGGTGAAATAATAGATATTTCTGTCACATCTGTGAGCATGCATTTTGGCAGCAGTCTCTGAAAGAACATTGAAGGCCACTGCAGGCACATCTAGAAGGCTTTCTCCTAGATTTTAGCCATTTTGCTGTGGTGGTTGTTATTGTTTGGTTGGATTTTTGTTCATACTGGTGTGTGTGTGTGTGTGTGTGTGTGTGTGTGTGTGTACACTGGAACTGAGGCTTGAACTCAGTTCCTAGATGCTATCTCAGTTTTTTCACACAAGTCTGATGCTCTACTGCTTGAGCTACAGCTCCACTTCTAGTTTTTTTCATCATTAACTGGAGATAAGGATCTCACAAACTGTCTATTCACACTGGCTTCCAATGGTGATCCTCAGATCTCAGCCTAACCAGTAGCTAGGATTACAGACAAAAGCCACAAGAATCAGACTTAAAACTAGGGTTTGAATCCAGGGCCTCATGCTTACTAGACAGACACTCTACCTCTCCAACCATGCCTCCAGCACTATTGTCAGTCACAACCTAAAGAAACCCAGTGATTTCCCCTTTAAACACTCATCTTCTAGTAAGTTCTACCAGCATCACAGAAGCCGGCCAGCTGTGGTCAAGATGATCAAAAAATGTACTCTGGAGCTGGAGAATCTAGCTGCAGCTTACTCTCTCCATCAGACTACCCTGCCTCGAAGGTCTTAAATGACAGATTTGAAAGACAGACATCTGTGTTTTTTAGTTCCTTCCTTGTTCAACTCCCTCTCAATCCCAGAGGTAACTTTTCCAAGGTTGCTACTTTGATGCTCCATAAAGCCTCTTTTACTGTTCTAGGTAACAACCATTCTATGTTTTAAAAATCAGTTTTTATATCCCTGATATAGGATCTGTTTCTGACTCTGTTCTGACATACAATTAGCATCTTGTTTACAGTAATTAATTTATTTTCCAAAAGTAGACCTATGTCCATCTGAACACAGAAGGCTGTAAGCAGGATAGAAAGGAAAACAGAGATTTGCTAGGAAATAGACATTATTGGAGAAAAGTGAAGTGGTTCACTCCTGTAATCCCTAAACTTGAGAGGTAAAAGCAGGATGATTGGATTTGGGGAACAACCTCAGCTACATAGTGAGGTCAAGAATAGCCAGGGATCACTGGGCACCAGCACACCTGCAATCCTAGCTACTCAGGAAGCTGAGATTTGAGGATCACAGTTCCAAGCCAGCCTGGGCAGGAAAGTCCATGAGACTTATCTCCAATTAACCACCTGAAAACTGAAAATGGTGCTGTGGTTCAAGTAGTAGAGTGCTCACCTTGGGCTGAAGAGCTCAGGGACAGTGCCTAGACCCACAGTTCAAGCCCCATGACTGATTTAAAAAAAAAAAAAAGAATAGCCAGGGATATATAACCAAACCTTGTCTCCAAAGACTAACAGTAATCTACAATAGTTATCCCATCCTGTGAAATCAAAAATTCAAACTAAGCCATTAGTCTGACCTCCACTGGATCCTACCTATAATAATCCTCACTTTTCAAGATGCTAAGACCTGGTGGTTTGAAATCAGCCCAGACATAAAAGCTCTTGAGATTGCATCTCCAATTAACCAGCAAAGTGCCATACTGGAGACGAGACTCAAGTGGCAGAACACCAACTGGTGTTTTACCCAGAAGCTGGGTGGGGAGGGGAGGTCCTGAGATCAAGCCCCAGTACTGGCACAAAAATAAATCCATAAGCCATTGGCTTCTTACATAAGAACCACTTCACAGCATACTTGTGCTGAGTTTTTAGTAGATAAATGTTGTCATCAGTGTTTTTTAAGGTTCTCCCCTGCCCTCCCGCCCCAGCCCCGTATAAGTACTGGGATTTTAGCTCAGGATTTTGCTCTTGCTAGGTCAACACTTTACTGCTTGAGCCATATCTACAGTCCAGTTTGCTCAGGTTATTTCTAAAATAGAGCCTTACTTTTATGCCCAGGCTGGACTAGATTGTGTTTCTACTATTTATACTTCCTTCTGTAGCTGGGATAACAAGCATGTACCACCATAACCAGGATTTTCTGTAGAGTCTTGTGAACATATTATCCAATTGACCTTGAACCATCATCTTCCCAGTCTCTGCCTCCTGAGTATCTAGGGTTATAGGCATTGAGCCACTAGCATCTGACCATCAACGTATTTTTTACATGCTAATGCATATAATTCTTAATTAAAACAGTTTCTGATAATGATAGTCACAATAAAACTCAACTTAAACTCCAAAAATGAAGTCTAATATCATCTCCAACCTAATTTCATAATACATTGGAAAGGACCACTAAAAAAGTGGGAGCCAGATGGCAGATTACTAATATATCTTATATCACAGAATGTTATTTATATCTGCACATAAAGGGACTTCTCAAAAGTTTTTCCCAGATTAAATCAAGCTACCACCAATCACAGACAGAGCTGAACTACTTCAAGATTTCCTAAATTGGAGCTTGTTTTCAGTGAGATTTCTAGGGGTTGTGAAGGCGTGTTAAGATTTTCTTTCTAAGGTAAAAGATAAGTTGTTGTTTCATCTTGGCTTGCAGCCAAGAAAGAAGCCCAAAGTCTGAGAGCCCCTTTTGATTTTGGAAGCACTATTGTATGGCCTGTTTGCCAGCAATGGTGGCCACAAATGAATCTTGATGTGGCACCATTTCCTGAGATGATCTGCCAACTACCTGGTGGCAGCTTGATTACCCTGGATCATTTCCACCCTGGAAAAGCAATGTTTCATTCTTACGAGAACCAACACTTACTCTGAATATGGATTCCCCAGCCCTGAATATACTTTTTCTGCCAAAGCTATCCTCCATTGAATGGCATGGTAGTCTATAGAGCGTCTCCTCTTATCAACAAACTCAGTTCACAGCAAAGAATGGCAAGAAGTCTGTGCTTCTGAAATTCACTAATCCAACATCATCCTAAAGCAGCTGATGTGAGAAAATGGTGAAATGTTCTTGCAGAGATTGAGTCATAGTACCAGACCAGGTGGTAATAATTTTCAAGGCTAGGGGAAGGCTCTCCAGAATATGCTCTAAGTTAGCATCCAACCTCTGGAATTGTTTTTTCTCTAGCTATGATTCACAGGAGAATCAAGAGGTAGAATGAGAATAGCACCATTATTATCCCTGGTGACCTAGTAGCAAATTTTTGTCCCTGTTACTGTGACCTTGTGCCCTGTTGGCCTTGAGATCTTAGTCCTCAAAGAAGAAAGCTTTCATTAGGAGACACAACAATGATTCCATTGAACTGGAAGTTAGTACTGGCCACTTTGTACTACTCCTCATGTCTTTGAATCTCCAGGCCAAGAATGTCAGCTGGCCATGGTGGTATGTGCCAATAATTCCAGCACTTGGGAAGTAGAGGCAGGAGCATTGAGATCAAAGCCAGCTTTGGCTACGTAGTGAGTGTGTCTCAGAAAAACAAACAAAAAAAAAAAGGATAAAGGATGAAGTTACTATCTTGACTGGAGTAAACGATGCTGATGATTAGGAAAAAATGCACATGACAATGGAGGAATACAGGCGATCTCTTAAGCAACTCTTAATTCCCCCACATCCTTTGAGTAAGATCAATGGGAGGGCTGGGAAGGTAGCTTAGTGGTAGAATGTTTGCCTTGCATGCATGAGGCCCTGGGTTCCATTCCTCAGTACCACATAAGCATAAAAACCTGGGAGTAGCACTGTGGCTCAAAGTGGTAGAATGCTAGCCTTGAACTGAAGACCTGAGGGACAGTGCCCAGGCCCAGAGTTCAGGACCCACGACAGACCAAAAAAAAAAAAAAAAAGATCAATGAGAAACCACAACTCAACTTAAGAGAGACTAGGTCATTATACCAGACATATGACCCTGACCAGCTGAGGTACTTGCTGAAAGCAAGTGGAATACAGAGAAGGCAGGGGAAGACGCTAGAGTAACAAACATAAACCAGCTACACAATCTACAAAGAAAGGAAGATTGGAATAGCCTTGAATGTAGATGGGTATATCTAAAATGTTTCTTCTTCTCTTTCTGATTCCCTCATCATATAGCATGAGATTGAGCTCTTATTATAGAATTTAAGTATAGTCATATTGACATTTTGGTCAACAATAGACTAGATCAAGAATGGTCCTCTTACTTAATGACATCATAATCATTTTAATGCCATTAAGGAAAACAATAAATATAATAATTTATTATATAAATGAGCCTACTACATGGCCAGTTATATATAGTACACACAATGAACAGTATATAACATAATATATAGTAATCTTAATATATAATCTTAATAAATATCCATGTTACTAAGCCAACTTTTTTTGTACTGCAGTTATTATTATCTTAGATTACCTGTCTTCCACTTTCAGTGTTTTTATAGCAGTATTGAAGCAGGCAAAAAGAACATAAAGCTGATAAATATGAACTGCTTTACTGTAATCTGAAGTTTCTCCACTACATACACCACAAGCTACATTTAATACTGGGTCATTCAAATATGTCACAGAAACTAGAAGCTATATTTCAGTAAACTATTTGATAGATTGAAAATTAAGTAGAATTCAAGTTGGATAAAGTACAATTTTTCTTAAATTATTTTTGCCCACAGACAAACCAGACATTCTCTATCAGTAGTAAGATTCTAATGAGAAATAAATTACATTTTTATTGTGTACTAGAAGATTTATTCTCTACAAATTATAAAGAAAGTTACACATATTACACTTATTTTCTGCCTGGAATGACATCTTAACATAGTCAAATTTAAAAAAAAAAAAAACACCCTCATCTTTTCAAAATAACTTCCAGACTTACACCTTCATTGGTTGTATCATTTCTGGTGTTGTTTACAAATTTTCAATGAGTCACCACAGGTAGTAAATAATTTGCCTATCCAAAGCTTGGAACTGCTGACTCACACTGGTAATCCTAGATACTCAGGAGGCTGAGATCTGAGGACTATAGTTCAAGGTCAGCCCAGGCAGAAAAGTCCATGAGACTCTTACCTTTAATTAACCAGCATTAAGCCAGAAATGGACCTGTGTGTCAAGTGGTAGAGCACTAGCTTTGCCTACTCTGCCACTTGAGTCATGCCTCTAGCCTGGCATTTTGCTGGTTAATTGGAGATGGAGTCTCTTGAACTTTTCTGCCCAGGGCTGGCTTCAAACTCTAATCCTTCATATCACAGCCTCTTGAGTAACTAGGAACATAGGCCTGAGCCATCAGAGTCTGGCTTAGTTTCAACTTTGCATACCTTTTATGCTCAGTCCTTCCAGTTCACAACTCTCAGCTGATAAAAGGATTTTTTTAATGTTTGGGTGAAAATAATAGAGACAGAGCTTAAGATGATGAAATAATAAGATCCACACACCCTACCATCTCCTGGGAAGGGAACAGGAACAGCTGGAAAGCAGCTGTCAATTGCAGGTGACGGCAAGAAGACACTGATATTTCAGTAGCGTACAGAGAGGAGCATATTTTTTAAAGGAAGGCAGATGTCACTGGCAAGCATAATAGAGTGAAAATCCACTCCAGTGACCCAAGTGTCCAGATGTACCAGATCACATGCAACTGCAGAGACCGAAGAAAAAGAAAGAACAAACAAACGCCACAGAAAACGTGCATTGTGGTTCCAGTTGGGAACAGACAGCAATCTTTGAACAACGCGCAGTGTTTCGAAGAGCAGATTGGGGAAAGCAAATGTTTCGTTTAGTGGTCTGGGCAGAAACAGCTTGACCAGAGCGAAGGAGCAGAGCTGAAAGAACAGAAGAGAAACTCAGAAATACAACTAGTACTGGGTTCGGTACTGAGCAAGGTTACAATCTAAGTTTTCTGGAGTCTGCAGGCCACATAAGCACTGGGAAATTCTCTCTTCTTCCCAGCGAGGTGCATTGCCAGGAACACATTGTAATAATTAGGATATGTCTAGGATAGTCCTAGCAGATGAGCAGAATAGCTCAATAGCTATGTGCATATGAATATGACCATATAAGATGATGTTAAGCAAAATGAACTCCAAGATATGGAAACAATAAGTTTTTCTTTGTTGATGTTGTTTTTAATGTACTATGTGAAGTTATTTCTTTTTTTTTTGGTCCAGTCGTGTGGCCTGAACTCTGGGCCTGGGTGCTGTCCCTCAGCTCTTCAGCTCAAGGCTACCACTTGAGCCAAGTGCCACTTCCAGCTTTTTTTCTTTTTGCTTATGTGGTGCTGAGGAATCGAACCCAGGGCCTCATACATGCAAGGCAAGCACTCTATCACTGAGCCACCTTTCCAGCCCAAGTTATTTCTTTTTTCTGGCATTTTTTTCTATTTTCCCCTATGGTTTATCCCTTGTTGTCACTGTATTTTGATTTTGGTACCCTGTGTATTATATATACGTTTATCTGAATTAGAGATGGGAAGGGGAACAACAAAATGGTGAGATAAAGGACAAAGGGTGAACCAATGCAACAGTGATACTCACAAGACAATATGTTAGAAATGAACTTTACAACCTACTGGGTGAGGGGTTGGAGAGGGTGGGAAAGTGGGAGGAAAAAGAGGGAGAGGTAACAATGTTCTACAAGAAATGTACTCACTTCCTTACATAGGTAACTGTAACCCCTCTGTACAACACCTTGACAATAAAAATAAATTTTTAAAAAAGAGCCAATGTAGGTATAGAAGAATAGCTGAAGTCAGAAGTGGGTGGAGTCATGAAGGGAAATGGAACTCACTGTGCCTCTGGGCAGAGTCCAGAGAGGTGGCAAAGTGGAGGACAGAGTCCACCAGAGTGCTTGGCTGCTGTCAGGTGACCCCACACCCTCCCTACAAAACATTCCCTCTGGTTTCCAGGTAGACACAATGAAAACAGAATAAGCACTGGGGCACTAGTGGCTCAGGCCTATAATCTTAGCTACCTAGGAGGCTGAGGTCTGAAGATCAGTGTTCAAAGCCATGGGCATAAAAGTCCCTTGAGACTCTTATCTCCAATTAATTACCAAAAAGCCAGAAGTAGAGCTGTGACTCAAAGTGATGAGCACTAGCTAGCCTTGAGCAATACAACTCAGGGATACCACCCAGGCACTGAGTTCAAGGAGGAGGAGTGTAGAGAGCTGCATGCAGCCACACCTTAAAGATGGTGCCGGCTTCCGCCCTCCGCCTTCCCAATGGCTAGTGCTCTTTGTGGTAAACAACTCCTTATATGGCTAAGGCATAGAATCTGGCTTGCTTCCGCGCACCTGGACCTATTGGTGGTTCCACGTGGCGTATCAGGGTTGGCTACCCAGCGGGTACTTAAGGCTGTGTGGGATTCTCCCCGGAGTCAGTCAGAAGAATGCTCAAAGGTCCTGAATAAACTGCATAGAGAAGAGCTCGGTGTCGCATCTTCCTTGCTGGTTGAGGTGGTTGCATCTTCCTTGCTGGTTGAGGCGGTCGCATCTTCCTTGCTGGTTGAGGCGGTTGCGACAGAGGAGGAGGAAGGAGAGGAGGAAGAGGAAGAAGCAGCAGCAAAACTAGTGAGCTGATGGCCCTCAGCAAGTAAAGAAACTCTGTAGACACTGACCTAGATGTTACATTACAGCCACAAGACTAGCATCCTGGAGGATAGGAAGCCTAAGATCTTCTTATTACTTTTTTTTATTTTTTATTTTTCTTCCTGTTTTCCCAGGAAACTTAAGCAATAATCAACAAAGAAGATTCCTTCAACTTTAAAAGTTTCTGCACAGCAAATGAAGGAATCAACTGAGTAAAGAGACTACAGAACAAAGAAATCATTTCCCAAACCTATTTCCAGTTTACCCAACAGAGGATTCATAGCTAGAAAATATAAAGAACTTTTTCTGTCGGTCGTGGGGCTTAAACTCTTGGCCTGGTCTGTCCCTGCGTTCTTCAGCTCAAGGTGGGCACTCTACTGCTTGAGCCCCAGCGCCACTTCCGGTTTTCTAGTGGTTTGTTGGAGATAAGAGTCTCATGGACCTTCCAGCCCAGGCTGGCTTTGAACTGTCATCCTCAGATCTCAGCCTCCTTAGTAGCTAGGATTACAGGTATGAACCTCTGGCACTGGACAGAACTCAAGATTTTAAACAAAAGAGCAAATAATCCAAGCAATAAATGGGCATTTGAATTGAACCAATAATTTTCTTTTTTTTTCTTTCTTTTCTTTCGTTTTTTTTTTTTTTTTTTTTGCGGGGGAGCAGGGGTCAGTCATGAAGCCTGAACTCCTGGTCTGGGTGCTGTCTCTCAGCTCTTCAGCTCAAGGCTAGCGCTCTATCACTTGAGCCATAAGCTTTTTCTGCTTATATGGTGCTGAGGAATCAAACCCAGGGCCTCGTGCATGCAAGGCAAGCACTCTACCACTGAGCCACCTACCCAGCCCCCTGAACAAATGATTTTCAAATGAAGTATTATAGCTGGCCAATAAATACATGAAAACATAATCAACATCCTTAGCCACCAGGGAAATACAAATCAAAATGATATTGAAATACCATTTCAGCCTAGTCAGAAGAGTTATCAGAAAGAAATTAAAAGCAGATCTGAGAGACTCTTATTCTAATTAAACAACAAAAAGCCAGGTCTTGAGGCCCGGCTCAAGCAGAAGAGTTCCAGCCATGAGTGAGGAAGCAAACAAGAACACAAGGCCTTGTGTTCAAGCCCCAGTACTAGCACAAAAATAACAAAGAAATAAATAAAAATGCTGAGGAGAGTGGAGGATTTGAGGGCATGTAATTTAACCCAACCACTCTGAAAGTTAGTATGGAGATTCCTCAAAAGACAAAAATATAAATTTCCATATGATCCAGCCATGCCACTTTGGGACATTTGCTTCAGAGAATCAAATTCCATTTCTTACTTTATTATAGAGATATCTGAATACTTGTGTTTATCGCATGGCTATCTTGCAATAGCCAAATGTCCCTCACTGGATGAGTGAATCAAGAATGGCATATACACACAACAATAAGCAGAATGAAATTATCAATGTAAACATTGTAAATATACATTAGTATAGAGCATCCAGTGGCACACAAAAGGAGTTTTCATTCTAGATATGCAAAAATTATTCCACATCAAAAACTAAAACCTAAACCAGGCACCAGTGGCTCATGCCTATAATCCTAGCTACTAAGGAGGTTGAGGTCTGAGGATCACAGTTCAAAGCCAGCCAGGGCAGGAAAGTCCATGAGACTCTTATCTCCAATAAACCACTCAGAAAACTGGAAGTGGCGCTGTGGCTCAGTGGTAGAGCTCTAGCCTTGAGCTGAAGAGCACAGGGACAGTGCCCAGGCCCAGAGTTCAAGCCCCACAAATGACAAATATGTGTGTGTGTGTGTGTGTGTGTGTGTGTGTGTGTGTGTAAAATAAAATCTATTAGTTGCTCAAAGGAAAGAAAAGTCATACATTTATGTCCAGAGGTTCAGAAAAGACATTTCGTAAAATAAAGCAGAAACTCTGGATTTTAAAATAGAAGAGAGTGGTTCTTAAAACAAGATTTCATAATAGTGTAAGTCCTTATAATATGATCTTATTTGTAATGGTGAAACATTAGGTAATGTTTTGCATAACAAAAGTTGGATCATTTTCTTGCTATTATCACTTCTACTTAACATTTCAGGGAGTTAGATAATTAGATATGCACCCACAAAACATCTACCAACAATAATTAGAAGAATGGATTGGAGGCAGGACAGAAAATTCAATAGGCCTGAAGGGGACTTAGAAGGCTGTTGGAATAACTCAGGTGTAATACCGAAAGTGCCTGAACTAATGCAGTAATAACATAGGAATGGAGAAGCAAAAGCTTTAAAATTTTATAGGAGATAACTCAATAAAACTTCATTACATAAAAAATAAAAGAGATGAGGGCTGGGAAGGTGGCTCAGTGGTAAAGCGCTTGCCTTGCATGCATGAGGCCCTGGGTTCGATTCCTCAGCACCACATAAGCAAAAAGAAAAAAGCCGGAAGTGGCGCTGTGGCTCAAGTGGTAGAGCGCTAGCCTTGAGCTGAAGAGCTGAGGGACAGTGCCCAGGCCCAGAGTTCAGGCCCTACGACCGGACCCAAAAAATAAATAAAATAAAAGGAATGAGTCCCAGCTTTCTGCTTTGACCTGCTTGGCACACCATGAGACTGTTTACTAAAATACAGAACATGAGATAGTATTTGAATGAGAAAATGGCTTCAGCTTCTAAAAATGTACCTTAGGCCAGGTGCTGGTGGCTCACGTCTGTAATCCTAGCTACCCAGGAAGCTGAGATCTGATTATCCCAGTTCAAAGTCAGCCAGAGCAAAAAATTTTTTTAAAAAAATCCCTGAGACTCTTTATTTCCAATTAACCAGCACAAAGATTTAAAGGTGTGGTTCAAGTGGCAAAGCACCAGCCTTGAGTAAGAAAACCAAGCTAGAGTTTGACGCTCAAGCCCCAGTATTGACACGGAAAAAAAGTGTTTAGGGCTGGAAGGTGACTGGCTCAGTGGTAGAGTGCTTGCCTTGCATGCGTGGGACCTGGGTTCAATTCCTCAGCACCACATAAGCAGAAAAAGCCGGAAGTGTTGCTGTGGCTCAAGTGATAGAGAGCTAGCCTAGAGCTGAAGAGTTAAGGGGCAGCACCCAGGCCCAGAGTTCAAGCCCCACGACCGACCAAAAAAAAAAAAAGTGTTTAAGGAGGAAATAGTAAAAATCAAAGATGGATTATCTACTACATAGTTGGATAGATGGGTTCAGGACAGATTCTAACACAGAAATCTAAATTGCTTTATTACCTGTCATTTAATATTCACAATTTTACAAAGTGTTCATAAGTGAGAAGACATTAGATGAATCATACAACAAAATAAAAATCATAGTTTGTAAGACTGTCTAAGCCTGCCTTTTAGGTAAGACCTACTAAGTAAACTCATGGAGGTTAGGTGCCTAATTATACAAACATGTACATATAAAGGAGGAGGAAAAGGAGGAGGAAGAAGAACTTAAAAATAACTTAGATTCAAGTACTGATCTACCAGTAACAATAGTACCACAATGGTGCACATGTACATAAAACGTTTGCTAAGTACTCTTGCTTATATAATTTCATTTGTCATTAACAACAATTACAAATATTATCATTTCTATCTTATAGCTTCATAGCATTATTTGTCAGTCACAGCTACAAATTCTAGAGCCACTTGCCAGCATTCGTTTTTGACACCCATTTTACTAAAATATCTTTCCACAGCAACATGTGGCATAATCCCCATTAAAATTACTATGAGGAATACAAAAGGGTTTCTAGCTCAAGATGTGTAAGCTATATTGGTTGTTGATTTCTTCCGGCTACTTCATTGTGAGAAACACTTAATCAGGATGTAGTGGGATTTCACTTGAGCAACCTTGAAGTCCTGATTAGGAAATCAAGGGTTTGGGGACCCAGGTGGTACTTCTCCTACTCCTATTGAAGATCACTATTCTGCAAGTCTTAGCAGAAAACTGCAAAACCAGCAGCAGCTGCATAGAGTCACACAACAAGAGAACTTACTTTAAGACCCATTGTGCCAGTCTGGTCCAAGTATTGTTATAAAAGGGAAAATAATGACATCATTAAAGAGCCTCACACAGAAGACATAAACAGGTGACAAATTGACAGCACTTTGAGGGGGGGAGGGAGGCAATGAACTGTATACTGAAAGTCATATCCTGCCTTTAAAACAACTGTGCTTCAGATAAATTACAGTCACATTCTCTTTTGTTTTGCTGTTTTCTCTTTTGTTTGGGGGTGGGAGTTGTTGTTTGTTTATTTTTGGTTGGTACCAGGGCTACAACTCAGGGCTAGCTTTCACAATTAGGGCTGGTACTCTACTACTTGAGCCAGGCCTCCAGTTCTGGCTTTTTTTTTCCTGGTTAATTGGAGATGAGAATCTCCCAGACTTTTTGCCCAGACTGGCTGTAATCTTCAAGTCTCAGTGCCCAGCTTTGTTTCATTGATTTTCCTTTTGAAGTTTTGTTTGTTTCTGTGGGGGTTGCCCTTCTGGCAATACCTTCATGCACAAAATGAATGAAATATGTTTGATTACTATTTTAGCTCTTTCGAACTAGTTTGTAATGTGACCATGATTTTTTTAAATAAAGTTCCGCAGGAAATTCATTTTGGAATAAATAGTAAGGGAAATGCTGGATATAGTCAAATGGAGTCCAACTGCAGATTTAAAATATATTGAGGGTGAACAGGAGAGAGAAAAATATGATGGTTTGAAATTCTTAAACACAAACATCACAGAAATGACAAAACCCCTTAAAATA
>NW_012267286.1:9945910-9960682 GCF_000151885.1 Dipodomys ordii
TTTTGCTGGCTTTTTCTGAGTAGTTTATTGGAGATAAGAGTCTCACAGACTTTCCTGCCCACACTGGCTTTGAACTGCAATCCTCAGATCTCAGCCTTCTAAGTAGCTAGGATTACAAGTGTGAGCCACCAGCACACAGCTTTCTTTTTTTTTAATTGATGAAACAGAATTGTTATTCCTATGCATATTTCCATACAGTCTGGAGTTGAGCAATATTTGTTAGAATATTTGTTCTTTCTTCTGTATTTCCTATTAGGGAGTAGTTAGAAACAGAAGCATGATCAGATTCAGGCAGATATTTTGGCAATAACATTTTACAGTTTACTCAGTGCTTTTACCAGGCAATACATAAAATCTGATTGTTTTCTGATCACAGTACATTACATGCATTATGGTAATATGACAATAAAATATCTTTGTATAATTACTATATGGCAATAAAAGAAGTTTAACTTTCACACAACAACAATCACACATCTAGTAACTAGCCAAATTCAGTTTTCTTTGGTTGGTCATAGTAAAGGGTATTCTCAAGCATCTGAGTACATCCTAATCTGCTTATAAGAAATGGTAATCGTAATGTTTCCCAATTAATTATTATGAACATTTTCAAAAAAACTCCTGTAAAGTCAAATGAACTATTCCATGGTAGATTTAATTTGCATATCTCCTGCTACAAGTAACACCCATATGTTTTAGACAAATGTGCAAAAATTAATTAACTAATTAATTAAATACTATGAAGATACAGACCTTCTCCATCACATGAGGAAGGTTCATGATGAAAACCATTGGTAACGGTCAGAAAACATTTCATGATGTTTTTCACCATCATGAGGTTTCCTCTCACACCAATGAAAGGACACACCCCCAACCCATAGTAGCCAACCATTCCTCAGGAGAAGAGCATACAGTGAGAGAAGAGTGAGTGCAGAGGCAGAATGGCTGGCATTGAGGAGGCTGGACTGAAGTATGACATTAGGCCTCTTACCTGACCATCTTCATTTCCCAGTAAAGAGAGAATATAAGACCTGAACTTGAGGGGGCATGACCAAGGTATGGACCATCAAGAAGGGAGAGGATGTTCACCAAGAACAAGAACCCCTGTTGTCACTGTATTTGCTTTTGGTACCCTGGTATTGTATATACGTTTACTGCAATTAGGGAAGGGAAGGCGAACAACAGAATGGTGAGACAAAGGCCAAGCAGGGAACCAAAGCAATAGCAATATACCCAATGGAAATGATCTGTACACTTAGGGGTGGAGGTGGGAGGGAGGGAAAGTAGGAGAAAAATGAGGGAAGGGGTAACAAGTTTGACAAGAAATGTACTTATTACCTTACCCATGTATCTGCAACCCCTCTGTACATCACCTTGACAGTAAAAAATAAATAAAAATGTTAAAATGCCCCTGTGAAGCTTTTGTATTCTAGGTCTAGAAGTGACATCTTTACTAAGAGTCAGGATGGCCGTGTCAATTTGGGGTTTTTTTGGCTAGAAAGAGAATCGATTTCATTGGATTCCTTTCTGCTTGAGCTTTTCCCTGTAACACACACCTCTCTCCTCACTCCCTCACCTAGTAATATTGAACTGTATACTCACCCGTACACTCATCCATCCTAAATTTAAGCAAGTTTCTTTTGGTATTGTTTCATTATTTGAACTGCCTATGTATGTGTTTGTAATATATAGTACAATGTTTGAAACACACACTATGGAATTGTTAAATCAAGCTAATGAACACATGTATTATCTCATATGCATTTTAATTCTTTTTTTTACTTTTTAAATTGTTAATGTACAGAGGGGTGATGTACAGAGGGGTTACAGTAACATAAATCCAGTAAAGAGTACATCTCTTTTTGGACAATATCACCCTTTCCCTCGCTCTCTCTCCCAGTTTTTCCCTCCCATCCCCACTCACAAGTTGTATAGTTCATTTTCAACATAGTGTCCAGTCAATACCACTACTATATTTGTTCACCCTTTTTCCCTCCATTTCCTTGCTCCCCTTACCCTCCCAAAGACAGATGAATGAACAAGCAAGACAAAAGGAAAAGGAAACAAAAACAGTATAAAAGAAAAGAGAAAGCCTCTTGTGTCCATTTCTTGGAGTTTATTTTAATATATATTATTTCATATAATCAGATGCACATGGGCATTGTGCCTTTGTGATCCTCTCCTAAGAATATCCTCCTTTGGTCTCACTCTGTTAGCGCACATGCATTTTTGTGGTTAAAAACAAGTCTCTTTTTTTTGTTTGTTGGTTTTCCAATGAGGACTCATAGACTTGTGGGAGCTGGAAAGGATCTTACAAGTACATTCAATTCCCTCATTTTGTGGATGGAAAAAAATAATTCATGGAGATAAATAATTTTCAAGTATGGCATTACTTGTAAATGGTGGAGTTGGAATGACCAGGCTGGAATTTTCATAGTGCCACACAAGTTCTCTGTAACCATGAGTAAAAGGAAAGAAAATGGAAGTAGGAAACTTGAAGGGATGGGCAGGATTGGAAGAGATGGGGAGAATGACAAAAGGAATGACACTGATCAAGATGCATTGTACTCATAAGTTAACATGTTCAATTGAAACCCCTTTGTACATCTACTTAAGTTAAAACATAGAGTATCTGGGGAAGGAAAGTGATATCATGTCTGTAATTATTACACATAAACATCTCTAAGCTGGGCTGGGAAGGTGGCTCAGTGGTAGAGCGCTTGCCTTGCATGCATGAGGCCCTGAGTTCCATTCCTCAGCACCACATAAGCAAAAAGAGAAAAGCCGGAAGTGGCGCTGTGGCTCAAGTGGTAGAGCGCTAGCCTTGAGCTGAAGAGCTGAGGGATAGTGCCCAGGCCCAGGGTTCAGGCCCCACTACCGGACCCCCCCCCAAAAGAAAAGAAAGAAAGAAAATAAGCATTTAATTAATTTAAGAAATTAAGTCATGTGACAGTGGCTCACACATGTAATCCTAGAAATTCAGGAGACTGAGATCTGTGGATCGAGGTTCAAAGCCAACCCTTGGGCAAGAGAGTCCATTAGACTCTTATGTCCAATTAACCACCAAAAAACTAGAAGTAGAGCTGTGGCTCAAAGTGGTAGAATACTAGCCTTGAGCAAAAGAGCTCAAGAATAATGCCCAGTCCCTGAGTTCAAGCCCCATGACCGACCAAAAAAAAAAAAAAAACAAAAGAAATTAAGCATTATACCTATTAGAAAAAAAAGCAATTCCTATTGAAGGGGATGGCATGATATAAATACATACCATAGTTAATTTTATGTACAATACATACAGTGACCACAGTTAAGTAATTTGAATTGGTGAATGCTTTTAATACAAGAAGTTTCTACAAATCCTGACATTTGCACTACATTCAAACACTATCCAGTTACTGCTTCAAAATTTGTACTTCAAATAATATCCAGATAGGCTAAGCTTTTTGGAAGAATTACAGCACCCTCTGCAGTTTAAATATAATAATACAGTTTAAAGGTTGGAGGGGGTGGGGAAACAAAACATCAATTAGCATGCCTCAGAAATTCACTTTCCCTTCTTGAATGGAATTAAATACCTACAGGAGTAAGTCACTTTATAGGCTCACACTCATAATCCTAGCTACTCAGAAGGCTGAGATCAGAACATCATGGGGTTTGAAGCCAGGTCAGACTGAAAATTTCATGAGTCTCTTATCTCCAATTAACCAGCAGAGCAGGAACTGAAGGTGTGGCTCAGGTGGTAGAGTGTTAACCTTAAATGGAAAAGCCAAATGATAGTTTGAGGTCCTGAGTTCAAGTCCTAATGCCACTACAAAATAATTATAGTTACTAAAAAAAAGTGAGTAATTGCAGTCATATTTCAGTTAGGGAGTGTGGACATTTCTTGCTGCTTCTTTCAAAATTAGGAAAATTCTTGCTGCTTCCTTAGAAATCAATCAACAAACAGGGTAAAAGCAGTCTTTAAAAGGACATGAGTACTTTCTACCACACATAGTTAGGGCAAAGAAAAAGCTAAGTACTATTTTGTTGAAATATTAGAATCACTTTCCTTCTTCTGCTAACGAAATTCTAGCATATGATTAAACAAGTGTTTCCAGTCTTCAGTGATTCTTTCCCCCATGTCAGCCTGTAAGGAACTCAGGCAATAGAAACAAATCAAAAGGTCAAGAAGTGGAAGGGGTTGGGGGGAGGAGGACGACACTAAGGCCAGAATTTCGAAGGGATGCAACAGGGTTTTTTAGGTTTCTGGACTTGGCAGTGAATTTCTAAATCCTCTGAGGTTTTTGTTTGCTTGTTTGTTTGCTTGGGAGAACATTGGTAGGACTTTCTTTTGTGGATTTTTTTTTTCTGCTAGTGTGTCTTGTTTTGTTCTTGAGGTTAATTCTCCATTGATATGACACATTGCATTCATAATCTGACCTGAAGAATTGAAACCTCTTTGTACAACTACTTAAAAAAACTAGACACACTTCACAGACACACCCACACACATATTTGTATATTCTCCTTTGTACGTGAAAAGCAAACCTCTGTCTACCTAAGTTCCTGCTACAGAATGCCAGTTCTTCAAGGATAAGCTGGCGGGAAAGTTGGTGTTTGGGAATGGCTTCCCGCTTTGCAGGACCACATCTGGGAACCAACTCCTGAGATCTCCTCTGAGCTCTGTCCCTGCACTCCGGAACTCAGACCTTTTAAATCCCTCCCCGCCCCTCCCCGCCCTCTTCCACCTCCACCCCACCCCCGCTCGGGTGCAGTGGTCTCGTCTCTGGTCTCCCTCCTCCCCTCCAGGTGCCGTAAGTGAACTGCCCCGTGACGTCACGAGCCCACGGTCCAATCAAAAGCGGCGCAGGGGAAATTTTAAATCTAGAGGCGGGGGTTGGAGTCGCTGCGGGACGCCGGGCCTTCAACTCCGGGCCTTCTTCACCCTTTTCCCGGGTCGCTGTCGGGGGACGCCCGGCCTTCACCCTTTTCCCGGGTCGCTGTCGGAGGACGCCCGGCCTTGCCCCTCCCCGGTCCCCGGGCCTTCACCCTTCACCCGGGGTGCTGCCGGGGGGGCCGCCGGGCTTCACCGCCGCGCGGGCGCCATGGCTGAGGAGACGGCGGTGGCGGTGTGCGTGCGAGTGCGGCCGCTGAGCAGCAGGTGGGTGGACGGACCGCGCGCGGCCTGCGGGGCTGGGGGAAGCCCGCGGCTCAGCCCGGGACCGCGGCGGCCTCCCCGCCGGCTGGCTGTGGGTTCGAATCCCGGCTCCCCATCGGGGGAGAGCGGGCCGGGTGTGCGGGAGGCCTGGCCGCTCCCGCAGCGGACCTCCGTCCGGATGGCCTCCTGTGTCTCACCGCACCCGGCCGGCCTCTTCCCGGGTAGAGAGGCGGGCAGCGGACGGCGCTGGCTTTCGGGTGGCGTGCGTGAGGGACGGCCATTGAACGCGGACTTGGCGTTTCGGACCTGGGGTTGTCCACGTTTGGAAATTGCCTACCGACTCAACAAAGAAGCACCTTTCTCTCGTTTGTGAAAAGAGAGCTACAGCTGCGTTGTCCTTGACCCTTGCCATCTATCCTGGGAAGGGTGACCAGGAGCTGAAGGCTGGTGTCAGAGAGGTGACCGTTTGGGGTGGCGTAGGCCGGAGTCTGGAAGGTTCTGACCCTTTCCATGAATGAAAGAATCGGTCTGCCCTTTTATCAGAAGACCTTTTAAGATGGTTGATGGCTGTCGTTGTTAGGGTGCATGTAGGAGTTTAGGAGCAGGTAAGGTTGAAAAGGGAGGTGACTTATCAGTCGTGTTGTGTCATGCTTGGTTTTATCATTACACTAGAAAGGGGCTTGCAGGGGCTGGGAAGGTGGCTCAGTGGTAGAGCGCTTGCCTTGCATGCATGAGGCCCTGGGTTCAATTTCTCAGCATCACATAAGCAGAAAAAGCCAAAAGTGGCAGTGTGGCTCAAGTGGTAGAGCGCTAGTCTTGAGCTGAAGAGCTGAGGGACAGCGCCCAGGCCCAGAGTTCAGGCCCCATGACCAGACCAAAAAAAGAAAGGGGCTTGCAACTAACTACTTTGGCTAGCTACCAAAGGGGCAACCTTGATCTTTATTCCTCCCTTCCTCCTCCTGTGCAGGCCTCAGGCCTCTTGTCTTCCCGCAAGCCTCTTGCTACTTCTCTTGCTTCTCTCTTCCGCCCTGTGTCCCTGTCTTCGGTCTTCACCACCACAGGGAGCAACACAGCCTATACATAGGCTGTGCCCCTGCCCACACTCCAATGGCTAACCACCCATTGGCCCCACTCCAAGCTGCCCACTGCCCAGACACTCCCAATGGGGCACAGGGCACTGGTTATTACAGAAGGGCATAATCAGAAATGGTGTTTTGAATCTCTTCCTTCAGTTGTGGGTACTGGGGGAGAGTAAGGGGACATAGGGCTTCACAAGGAAACCCATGAGAAGACAAGAGGTCACAGAACCCCCTTTAGGAGAATGGAACTCTGAGCCTTCTGTTACATTCTCTTACGTGTTATCACCATATTTTCTTCCTATGGCATGATTTTGGTGGTCACTTGTACCATACTAAAATGCAATGTTTTTAATTCTTCTAGGGAAGAAGAACTTGGAGAAGCTACTCAAGTTTACTGGAAAACTGGCAATAATGTCATCTATCAGGTTGATGGGAGTAAATCCTTCAATTTTGGTAAGCCTGTCATAGCACCAAAGTTAGCTTATGCGCTTTGTTGTGACCTGTAACCCCAGTATTTGGGAGGCTGAGGCAGGCAACCAAGAGTTAGCTTGCATCCTTTAACTAGTCAAGAGAACAGAAGGCAAATAAATTGTATCAAATGTGTCTTAACATTCTGTAAATAGAAATAGAAATTGTTTATAAGTATGGATGGTGAGATAATAATTGATGTTTAGAACACAATTATAGCCATAATACCTCGTTACTAAAACAAATATTTAACTTTTTATTGGTTTAATTGTAATCTAAAGCTCCATGAACCCAAATATGTTGTATAATATCAAATCATTTAAAATCATTCAATTTACTATATTAAATTCATTTTTCATTTTTTTTACTTATTACCATATGTTGTGCAGAAGAGTTTTACTTGCATACAATGTACTTCAGTTGTTTGTTATTTTTCATCCAAACTCTTTAAAGAATAAATGAAGAGATTAGTTCTCATCCTTTGCCTTTTTTGAGCTTATCATCATATGATAACATTAAACTTATGGTGAAATACACTTTGTGGGCTTGGTACTGAGAGATCCAACTTAGTCCCAGTGTCCTCAAAGCCATTGGCCCTGAGATTGAAGACTATCCTAAAGGATTTTGATGTCCTGAGGGGTAACAAGATTGATTTCTTTATTGATTTAACATGTGCCAGACACTGTTCTAAGCGTTTCCCATATTTTTAAACTCTCTAACAAGGCTATGCAGTAGGTATGATTGCATTCTTCATGTTAATGAGGAATCAAAACCAGAGACTGGGGTCACACTGTCATGTAGAAGAATCTGACTTTAATCCAAGTTATAGCCACCATCTAATTTGCTGTCAAGACAGCACAGAATAACTTATCCACTCAACAACCTTAAGAATGAGTGATTAGGTAGTCACCTTATTGTTAAACTGGAAAATCAATAAATAACATTTGAGTGCCAAGAAGTTGGAGTTACAGTTATTTTCTTGAAAGGACTATTTGCTAATATGGACCTCATTTTTTTTTTTAACGGTATAACTATGTGTTAGAGATTATAAACCCAATTGTAAGAGATAAGCAAGCATTCAGACTGGTGCCACAGTTCTTTAGCTATATAGGCATGAGAAGATTTGGATTCATTCACCTGCCTCAGATAAATGACATTAGTCTGAATTTGATTTACATACTAGCTCTTCACTCTGAAATCATGACCCCTGAATAGCCTTCCACTGGTGCTTGGGTTTCTTATGGACTTCAGCCTACAAGGAAGATGCATGGTTACATGCCAGCAGTATGATCACTGCATTTCTCCTTGTGGATCAGTGCATTTCCTTCCTCATTTACAAACCTGTTTCCTATGAGCATTTTCACGAGGCCACTACTGCAAGAACTGCCTGGTTTTAATGCAGTTAGATCATAGAATGACAGATTGATCAGCACAGTCAGTCAATGCTCCACTAAATACAGCCATCAGCTGCCAGACATCTTTTATAACATTTGAATTTTGTTCAGGGCTTTTCTTCCAGATCTCTGCATTTCTTGGCTGAACTTGGAGCTAGGCCCTCTGGCTGACTACATTAGAAAACATAAAAGTTTCTCAAGGAATAGTAATAGTTCACAGTTCCTTTGTATTAATTATGTATTTGCAATAATTCTGTCAGGATGATAACAGATACCAGTTTTACAGATCAGAAGAAACACAGTTTATGAAGGGTTAACATCCAGACAGATTCTAGAGTTCTATAGGCAACCATTGTGTCCACCTGCCTTTGGAAGACGTATAGGATTGGTTACCTTGTGGGTTTTTTTTTTGTTTTTTGTTTTTTTGGGGTCCCGTCGTGGGGCCTGAACTCTGGGTCTGGGCGCTGCCCCTCAGCTCTTCAGCTCAAGGCTAGCGCTCTACCACTTGAGCCACAACATCACTTCCGGCTTTTTTCTTTTTGCTTATGTGGTGCTGAGGAATCGAACCCAGGGCCTCATGCATGCAAGGCAAGCGCTCTACTACTGAGCCACCTTCCCAGCCCAGCCTTGTGGGTTTTTGTTGTTGTTGTTTGATGGTTTATTTATTTGTTGTGGTGTTGGGGATCAAACCCAGAGCATTGCATCTGCTAGGCAAGCACTTTGCAACTGAGCTACATCCCAGCCTGACTTGTGGTTTTTATTTGTGAAGAACAACACATTTTACCTTTGGGAAGGATATTTTCAGGAGATAAAAAGTTGAAGAAAATACCGCTTTAACTATCTTCTCACTCAAGATCCTGACATTTTTACTTCTTTGGGTAACTACTCAACTGAGTAAAAACACAGTTGATTTGTTTGATTGAGCTTCTGTGTTCTTGTCTTTTTAGATCGTGTCTTTCACAGTAAGGAAACCACTAAAAATGTTTATGAAGAAATAGCAGTACCAATCATTGATTCTGCTATCCAGGGCTACAATGGTTTGTATTGCCCTCCCTGCTGAAGAAGCATTTTAGTCTTAAGTGTCTTTCTGACAAGTAATAATAGCTTTATTCACTGTAGATTCATTTTTCATCTTTGCATGTGTTTGTTTTTGCAGGTACTATTTTTGCCTATGGGCAGACTGCTTCAGGGAAAACACACACTATGATGGGTTCAGAAGATTGTTTAGGAGTTATACCCAGGGCAGTCCATGACATTTTCCAGAAAATAAAAAAGGTAATAATGTGGTTCACAAGTATACATGTGTAAAAGTCATAATAATGAGAAGTATTGGTGTCTCTTTCTTGTGAAAATGAAAAGAAGTGGGCTGGAGATGTGACTCAAGTAGTAGAGCACCTGCCTAGCAAGCAACAAGGCCCTGAGTTCAAAAACAGATGAAACAAAATGTATCTATACTTTCCCACCACAGACTTTATAGAATTTAACATTCTTTAAGTCTTTCCCAAGTCCTACAACACAGTAATACTTCTAACAGATAGTAAGCTAAATTAAGTATTAGGAAAAAATTATTTGAATACTTAGCTCCACATCATCTTAGTTTTAGGTAGAAATAAAAGAAGGGAAGCAGAAGCCCAAACTATGCTTTTTCATTGAAGTAAAGGCATCTATTTTTAGTTTTATGTTGAGACTACATAAGTAGTCTCAAAAGACCCTACATAAGTAGGGTGTTCACTTTTTATTATATCTGAACCAATGTTTTTGTATTTTTATGTTTCTTGTTGTCAACATAGATCCATAGGATTTGTTCTGTTTAATAAATAACTTTATTAGCCAGGTATCAGTTGGTCATGTCTATAACCCTAGCTACTTGGGAAATTGAGATTTATACTAGCAAGATTCAAAACCAGTCCAAGCAGAAAAGTCCACAAAACTCTTAGCTCCAGTTAGCAAAAAGCCAGACTAAAGGCATGGCTCAAGTAGAAGAGTGCTAGACTTGAGGGGAAAAAAAGCTGAGTTTTTTTCCCTTAGAGTTTAAGTCCCCTTAATTCAAGCCTCAGTACTGACTAGTCAATTAACCAATCAATAGTTGTCTTTCATTCTAATATGAACAGATAAACATTCAAACATTAATTTTTATACCTGAGTGCTTCTGATATTTTATACTTCTTTTAGTTTCCTGAGAGAGAATTTCTCCTACGAGTATCTTACATGGAAATATACAATGAAACCATTACAGACTTACTCTGCAACACTGAAAAAGTGAAACCTTTGATAATTCGGGAAGACATTAATGTGAGTAATAATTAAGATGACTTTAAAACACTCACTGGATTATTCTAAATATTTTAAAGTGTGTTCTGTTTCTGTGTTTGTCTTCTTTCTGTTTTGGATTTTGTTAAAGTGTTTAGCGATCTTTTTTTTTTAAGCAGTAAATATAGTTTTAAAATACTGGCAGCCATAATATTTCGGTATAAGTTCCCAAAAGTTGCAAAATAGAAACGTCAAGGTAGAATTTGGTATTCTTGATGTATGCAATAAGCTTAATACTCATAGATTTGTTTGCTGTTTCTCTTCCAAATAATAGGTCTGTTTTTCTAACTTCTTCAGATGAATTCAGCAATTGATTTTACCGTTGTCATGGGTTTTTTTGAAAAAGCAAACTAACTGTTTCTCTAATCTTTCCCTAATTAAAATGATTTCAGAGGAATGTATATGTTGCTGATCTCACAGAAGAAGTGGTTTACACATCAGAAATGGCTTTGAAATGGATCACAAAGGGAGAAAGTAAGACTGTGCTGTTTTTGTTTTTGTGCTAGTAGTGGGGCAGGAACCTAGAGCTTTGCATATTTCCTTAGCTATTTTGCTCAAGACTATTGCTCTACCACTTGAACCACAACTCTACTTCCAGCTTTGCTGGTTAATTGGGGATAAGAGTCTCAGCTTTTTCTGCCAGGGCTGGCTTCAAACCAAGACTTTCCTATCTCAGCCTCCGGAGTAGCTAGGTTTAAAAGTATGAGCCACTAGCACCTAGTATTGTTGTGTGTCAAACACTTATAAAAAGGAGTTTAAAATTGAATCACATTTTTTATTGTTTTGCTAAACATGCTTTGACTCATACTTGTTCTTAATAGCCTAAAATGAAAATCAATGTTTTTCTTGGACTGTAACATATATGTCACTGAAATGTGACTCATATTTACAGAAAACAGACACTATGGAACAACAAAAATGAACCAAAGAAGCAGCCGATCGCACACCATCTTTAGGATGGTAAGTAGTCTCCCTACCTGGGGTCAGTCTTCCCAAATAAATTGCACTCATTGTTGGGGCAGTGGGGAGGGAAGGGATGGTAGTGGAAAAACAAAGGAGGGGGTAACAATGATCAATAAGCAATGTACTTATTGCCTTACTCATATAACTATAACCCCTCTGTACAGGATCTTTACAACAAAAATATATTTTTAAAAAGATTGCATTCATCTCCTACAAGTTGCTTTTCCTTGACAGATTTTAGAAAGTAGAGAGAAAGGTGAGCCTTCTAACTGTGATGGATCCATCAAAGTTTCTCACTTGGTGAGTGTTAATCATAATAATGTACCATTGTAGGGGGAAACAATGGAGGGGGAACAATGCTCAAGAGGAAGTGTACTCATTACCTCACTCATGTAACTGTAACCCTCTGTATAGTATCTTTACAATAAAAAATAAAAAAATATTTAAAAAAAAAGAATGTACCATATGGTCCCAAATAAGAATGAACTCAGCTTAGTAACAACTGATAACTATACTCTATGCAGGGGGAGTATAGGTTGGCAGTTAGCCTGACCTTCTCAATGTACCAGATTGCTAGCTGAAATGGTATAAGGATAATTTAAAGACATTTTATTCTAGTACATCATGGCCACCATCTCTTCTAAAATTTAGGTGAAAAGCTTTAGGAGTTGGGGCTTTTCCTAACCAGCAATGGAGTCAGGACTTCTCTGTACATATTGGTAGTCATTTTTAATGCATCTTTATCTTTATTTCCCTTTGTCCAGTTATCCCATTATTTATTGAGTCCATCTTGATACATGTCTTCTTCATTACTATTTGGTCTTCTGGAACCTCGCCACTATGAGCTTCCTTTCTCTGGTCCATCATATAGACTTCTAAGATCATAAAGCATTACTTTTGCTATCTTACTACTTGGACAGAATCTCACACCTCGTAACCTGTGTGACTTCCTTCCACCCCATGAGGTGGAAGGAAAGACTTCTTGATATTCCCAACTTTACTAAGAGGAAAATGAGCAATGGCTTTACTTCTGCTCTCTTTGTATGGTTATTTCTAATGTTCTATTCTGTCAGGGCAAACATTGCCTTCTTAGTGTAGCTTTGCCACCTTTATCCTTCTTCCCCTATTCCGTAAGTGATGGGTTCTTTACCATTCCATGAAGATATGGTGCTGGCAGTGTTATGGAGTATGTGTTGTAAGAAAGAAAAGATAGAGAGACCAGTGTGACTAGAGAGAAAGGGGAAATCTTGAACATTGAAGGGAGACAAGGATCCAGATGGGATTTTTAGAGATGCCATGATTTTAAGATGTCCTCTCAGTGGTTTCGACTGTATTTCAAATTCTACTTCTAAAAATTTCTTTTGATCTTTTTCAAATTGCTGTTTCTAAGGGCATTTTTTTTCCACCCCATCCTACAGAATTTGGTGGATCTGGCAGGCAGTGAGAGAGCTGCTCAAACGGGAGCTGAAGGTAATAAGAATTTGTGAAATACCAAGACTTAATGTCTTCCTATTCTTCAATAAGATGAAAAGTGTTACGAGATATTTTTAGAAATAGCTGGGTGCTGCTGGCTCACACCTGTAATCCTAGCTACTCAGGAGTCTGCTCAGATCTGAGATCTGAGGATTGTGGTTCAAAGCCAACCCAAGCAGGAAAGTTCATGAGACCCTTACCTCTAATTAACTACCAAAAAGGTGGAAGTGCAGGTGTGGCTCAAGTGCTAAAGCTCTAGCTTTGAACAAAAAACCTCAAAGACAGTGCCCAATTCCTGTGTTCAAACCCCAGGACCAGCACTAAATAAATAAATAAGTGAAGTAATCATTTAAAAATTCTGATAAAAGGGTATAACAAAAATAAACAATAGTATCTGGTTAGATAGTTACTTTGAGTTACTATAACACCCATTAAAATACTAAAATATGCAATTGATGGGGTCATATAACTGGAAAGCCATGGAGAGTACCATGAAAACTATCTAAAATTTCTTACTTAGTTAAGGAATTGGGAAAGGTAGCGGAAGGCATCTTTTCAGTGCTAACTTTCTGATTTTAAGATTCTCAGATATTTACACATGTACAAATTTTTCTTTTTAGCACCTTTGTCCTTCAAACTTTATGTAGAATAACATCAATTAGAGACCATGGTTAGCAATAAGAAGAAAACTCTGAATCTTTTCCTAGTATTTGAGAAATAATATCATATATCATCCAAATATATTCATACAGAGAAAAACCTCAACATTGGTCCCAGCGTAACAACATTTTTCATTATAAAAGTGGCCATTTAGCTGGCACCGGTGGCTCATGCCTGTAATCCTAGCTACTCAGGAGGCTGAGATCTGAGGATAGAGGTTCAAAGCCAGCCCAGGCAGGAAAGTCCATGAGATTCTTATCTCTAATAAAACCACTCAAAAACTGGAAGTGGCTCTGTGGCTCAAGCGGTAGAGCGCTCTCCTTGAGCTGAAGAGCTCAGGGACAATGCCCAAGCCCAGAGTTCAAGCCCCACGGCTGACAAAAAAAAAAGTGGTCATTTAATATATCCACTTCTCTAGTAAGTTGTAAACAACAACAAAAAATAAGTTCAAATAGAAAGACTCCATTTATAATAACTTCAGAGACATGATATCTAGGAAGAAGTTAAACTCAGCATTGGACAAAATTCACTTAAAACACTAAATCCAAGATTTCAATATAAATTGTACTTGAAAAAGATGGAAAAATATGTGGAAGCAGGAATGTTTCTTTTTTTTCCTCACTTCTCCCTACTTTAATCCTGATATACTAAAGTGAATACTTGCTAAAAAAATTTTAAAGCATACATTTATGTTTATAAGAAAAAAGAAAAAGATGGAAAAACATGATTAGATTAAAAAAAATTCAACATCAGGCTTCTTCTCTGAAGAAATTTCTAGATTTCCTAACAAGAATAGCAAAAGTATGTTTTTGTACTGTTAGTAAACTGCCTCCTGCAGCCTAACTATAGAGTCATTTAGCTAAGCATATAGCCAGCACACACCAGCCTATCCTCAAACCTATGAACAAGGAATGAGTGCTGCTTGTTTTAAGCTTGTGTGTTAGGCAGCAATATTCAGTGATAACTGAGTAATGTCCCTGTTAAATAAATGTGTTCAAAATCTTATGTAGAAATATTTTTTGTAAAAGCAATAGATAGGAAAGCTACATGTCTTTCAGTAGTACACAGGTAATTATATTCTGATGCATCCATACAGATTTTTATTATATAAAAAGACTGAGCTGAGCATAGGAAAGCTACATGTCTTTCAGTAGTACACAGGTAATTATATTCTGATGCATCCATACAGATTTTTATTATATAAAAAGACTGAGCTGAGCACAGGTGGCTCATGCCTGTAATCTAGTTACTCAGAATACTGAGAGATGAGGATCACGGTTTGAAGCCAGCC
>NW_012267286.1:9961022-9969525 GCF_000151885.1 Dipodomys ordii
ACATCTTTAGTTACAGGGAGTCAACTTGCATATTTGTTTAATAAATTCAGGTGTGCGACTAAAGGAAGGCTGTAATATTAATCGGAGCTTATTTATCTTGGGACAAGTGATCAAGAAACTTAGTGATGGACAAATTGGGTAAGTTTATCCCATTGTGCACTCACTTATGGCTTATGTTTTTTATTAGGTTGGAATCTAATACTTGAGTTAATAATCAAGAATGTTGAATGTTGACATTTTTCACATAATAAAAATCTTTGATAATGTTACAGGATGACCCATTGTAACAATGAGAAATACAAGACACTATGTTGAAAATGAACTTTACAACTTCAGGGGTTGGGGAGAGAGAAATTGTGGAGGTGGGGAGGGAAGGGATGGTAGGAGATAAAGGAGGAGGTAACAATGCTCAATAGGAAATGTACTCATTACCTTACTCTTGTAACTGTAACGCCTCTGTGTAGTATTTTTACAATAAAAAATATATACAAAAAAATCTTTGAGGATTCTGTATACATATATATATATATGTATACAGAATTTATATTGTTTTGATTATTCCATTAGTTTTTATCAGCCTTATATACTTTATATGTTTTGCCTCATAATTCTGGAGTCAGATGCGCTACCGTTGCGTCACAAGGCCCACCAATGCCTCAGAATTCTGTAAAGAATTTTTTTAATGCTGTGACTGCTTTTCAGTATTCTGTGTTAAAAAACAAAAAATGCTTATTGTATAAAAATTATCATTTTTTTTCTCCCAAACTCACTTCTTGCTAAGTGGTTACATAAATTATCGAGATAGCAAATTAACACGAATTCTTCAAAACTCCTTGGGAGGAAATGCAAAAACACGTATTATCTGCACAGTTACTCCCGTGTCTTTTGAAGAAACCCTTAGTACTCTCCAGGTAAGCTTGATTTTTTTTTTTTCTCTTCCTAATATTAAAAGAAGATGAACTTCAAGGAGAAAAGAAAATGCCTGTTAAATTGACACGTTTCAATACAATTAATATGTTATTTAACATTCTTTAATTTTCCCAAACTTGAATGAATAATTTCTTTAATGTTTTTATAACTTTTGCCACATAAAACACCATTTCAACTGAAATTGACTGGATATTTTCTTTTAAGAAATTCAATTTATATACTTAATTTACCGTAAAGAGAAATTTGCCACACAAGTAGAAAGCAACTTCCCCAAAAATAATTCTTGAATTTTTGTTTACTGTGGACTGCTTTACTCTGAGTTAGAAGCCTGCAATTTCAATTGATAAAATAGCTTTTTTGATGGAGGATTCAGTCTTATTTAATGGTGGTCTTCATCTTCTCACTTAAAGTTACTCTTTGCAGTCCTGTATGAGCAGCATTGCTTTAAATACCTGTCGAGTAGAAAATAAAAATTCCTGTCATCACAGGAATTACAGAGTAGATAAGTAGTACCAAGCCTTGGTTTTGTTCTCAAGTGGCTAATAAGTAATCTAGCATCCAAAGGAAAGATAAGTAACTCTGGATTAGAAGTAATCTTCAGAATATAGCAAGCACCCCTGGCATGGATGAGATTCCAGAAAGCCATTGTTTATAGGATCTTGGTTGGTATATATCTTTAAGATATTTCTTCCATTTCTGTGAAGACTATGTTACCAAACCTCGTTAGAAGTATATATATAGGATGTTCTCTGTGTCCAAAAGTGTTAAGCCAACTGAGAATAATTATAAATTGTTTAATCTTGAGCATTTGCACTTCTTTTTCCCCAGTTTGCTAGTACTGCTAAGTATATGAAAAATACTCCTTATGTCAACGAAGTATCGAGTGATGAAGCTCTTCTGAAAAGATACAGGAAAGAAATCATCGATCTTAAAAAACAGTTAGAAGAGGTATGTGTGAATTGTTTCACTGAAGACTGGAATGAAATAGAATAAGGGAGATCTGCCCAAGAGACTAAATTTATGAATATCAGAGTTGCTACAACTTAAGTCTAAGTACAGTAACAGTTTTTTTCTTTCTTTTTTTGGGTCCGGTCATGGGGCCTGAACTCTGGGCCTGGGCGCTGTCCCTCAGCTCTTCAGCTCAAGGCTAGCGCTCTACCACTTAAGCCACAGCGCCACTTCGGCTTTTTTCTTTTTGCTTATATGGTGCTGAGGAATCGAACCCAGGGCCTCTGGCATGCAAGGCATGCGCTCTACCACTGAGCCACCTTCCCAGCCCAGTAACAGTTTTTTTAACCAAGAAGAAACCAACTCCTAAAAATTTAACTTTCAGGGAAGGGGTCAGCTTAATGATGGAGTGTTTGCCCTAGGATCAGTCTCCAGCACCTCAGAAACTATTTCTGGATTGAATATGCTATAAACTGAGATATCTGGCGATGGTTTTAGATTTTTATTTTTCATTTTCAACAGCCAAGATTTGACATGAAATTATTTTGTTTTTGTTTTTCAAATAAACCAAGTAGAAATACGTTTAAAAACTTTTTACAAATAATGACTGAGATTAAAAAGACATATCATGTTTACTTCCTTTTTAATTAGAATGTGTTAATTATACAAAATAATGGGATTGGTCTATTTGGATGGGTATATATAGTATACTTTGATGATATTTGTCACCCATTATCCTCTCTTGTACCCCCAGCCCTTTTCTAGGAACCTTTCTCTTCCCAAACAGTTGTCCCTCTTTTTTTTCTCTCTCTCTTTTTATTTGTCAATTATGGGGCTTGAACTCAGCCTTAGTGCTGTCCTTGAGCTCTTTGGCTCAAGGCTAGTGCTCTGCCACTTTGAAGCACACCTTCACTTCCAGATTGTGAGTGGTTAGTTGGAGGTAAGAGTCTCACAGGTAATTTTCTGCCTGGGCTGACTTCGAATTGTGGTCCTCAGATCTCAGCCTCCTGAGTAGCTAGAATTACCAATGCCCAGCAATTTTAGTGATCTTTTTAAAAAAAAAATCTAAAATAATCAGGTGGCAGTGTTAATAAGATAACATCTCTATTATCAGTATTTGAGTCAGTTTTTATGACTTCTCTGCCTATTCGTGAATTCATAGACAAATAGTAGAATAAGCTTACCTTAATTTTACTTAAACTTGCTCTGTATTCCCTAGTTTGTCAGATGAATGCAAAATAAACTACAATAAATAAAGTTATTTTCATTTCAATTAGGTCTTATTTTACAGTATTATCTGCTGTGTCGTGTCGTGTTGTGTGGGGGGAGGGTGTATGTGTGGGTGGTATGTATATCATCCAGGATGGAATTAAGGTCTGTGATAGACATGGTATTTTATTCCTATTGGATTTGGTTCAAGACAAAGGAAAGTTAGAATTCCACAGAAAAGGAGCTATATTCTCCTTTATGTGAAATTTCAGGCTTTCTGATATAGTTTATAATATAATATGTTCTAAAGTATATTCTCTAGGGGGAAAAACCCTGGATTTTGAAGATAATTGTAGAGAATTTCATCAATTATTAATATTGTTCTTAATGTTAGAGAATTATGAATTTCTAATTCTTTTACTCAGCTACAATTTAAAATGTTTGATGTTTGGGCTGTGAGTGAAATTTAAATAAATATTATACTATCCTTTTTATTTGTTAAAAATAAAATTGGGCCAGCTGCAGTGGCTCACGCCTGTAATCCTAACTACTCAGGAAGCTGAGATCTGAGGATCGCAGTTCGAAGCCATCTCAGGCTTATCTCCAATTAACCACCAGAAAAACCAGAAGTGGTGCTGTGGCTCAAAGTGGTAGAGCACTATCCTTGAGCAAAAGAGCTCAAGGACAGTGCCCAGGCCCTAAGTTCAAGCCCCATGACCAACTAAATAAGTAAATAACTAGAATTATTTAATAACATTGTTATCTTTTACCCTGTACATAGAATAGTGACATGAGAAGAAATATGCACTTTGCCTTCTTTATGTTTGAGAAATTCTTGGTTATGGAAATTATATATTATGGATTCTACATGTAGGGTAAATTTTTTTGCAATGGAAGTTCTCATAGATCATGTGAAAAATTAATATTCTGTTGTTTAAGCTTCTTTTAGGGTTTTAACAAAATCTAATACTACCTCCTGTAGGTAAATGTAAAAACTCGAGCCCAGGAAATGGAAAAAGACCAGTTGGCCCAACTTTTGGATGAAAAAGACTTGCTTCAAAAAGTTCAGGATAAGAAAATTCAGAACCTAACACAGATGCTGGTGACCTCGTCTTCTCACACATCTCAACATGAACTGAGGGTAACATTTGAAACTAATGGCTTGAAAGAGAGAGAGAAATAAGGAATGAGGGAGAAAGGATAGGTTAGGATTTTCTACATATTTAGTACATAATTATGTACTTCTTATTTAATGCAGTGTAGTATAAACTATTAGCAATGTGCTTTATAGCAGTCACTAGAAAATGTGGGAATATTCTCTATTGAAAGACATAGAAATATTAATCTCAAGAAAGCTGAGCTAGACTGGGCAGGTAGTATACACCAAAATTTGAGTACCTAGGAAGCAAAGGCAGAAGGATCTTAAGTTCTAGGCCATCCTGCACTATATAGTGAAACCCTGACAATAAATACAAACATGCATCAATAAGAAAACTGATCTGTAATAGAAGTCAATGGATGATCAAACCTATAGCTTCCGATTTGCATGCTTTTTGTTTTTATCAGAATATGGATTCATGGATTGAAGAGATGTTTTGGGGAGGGTGATAGTGTCAAATTTAGGAGGGTGGCCTCTGGAGTTGGACCAACTGGATTTGAATTCCACTTCAGTTCCTAACTCTAGACCTTAGAAAAATCTCACTAAAGGAAAATCAAATGGCTACCTGCGCTATAACTTTCTTATTCTTACCAATTAGAACTGGGTATCCAAAGTAGTAACCATAGCGATGACAGCATTTGTCCTCTCTGTGTAACACTACCTTTTTAACAGGCTCTGAAGCAACACTAGTTCCTTCCAAATAAATGCCAGAAAAGCTTGTAAGTATTCAAAACTGAAATTTAGAGGCCTAAGGATATAGTTCAGTGGTAGAGCATGTGGGTATTTAGCAGCACAAGGCACGAGGTTCAAAATCCCCACCAATAAAAAAAAGAGAGAGAGAAAATTAAGCAGTGTTTTTTTATCAAATTTATAACCAGAATAAACACTTATTTGAAAAATTTAAGGATGTTTTCTTATCTCAAAATATCCTTATACTGGTTCCCTTGTTTTTTTGTATCTGAGCTCAAATCTATGTGAAGTAATTTTGATTTCTCTTTCTTTAGGCTAAAAAGAAACGAAGAGTTACATGGTGCTATGGAAAACTTAGCAAAATGAAGGACTCAAACTATGTAAATGAATTTAATATGCCAGCAAATGTAACAACAAGAACACACACAAAATCTTTCAGTACACTGGGAGAAGTTGATGAGTGTAAGTGCCTTGTTAAGTGAACTGTATTTAATTATAAAAGATCCCTTTAAGGCTTCCTTATGTATTTAGCTAATGTGGTAAACACATTTAAATAAAATGTGGGTCATTAGATATGATTACAACAGAGATCGTAATTAACATTAAGAAAATAAACATTCATGAAATCCTGTTCATTTCAAATCTCTCAAAAATTAAGCACTACAATTGAAAATGAGTTAAGTAGTTTTATTTTTATTCCTGTTATTTAATTAAATAAGTACAGTAGTCATATCAGATCTTCCATTCTTAAAGTGGCATTTATACAGAAATCTTTTCAAAAAGGCACGTGCAGTGTTATAATCTATTCTTAGGGGCATTGTAAAACCTACTGGCAGTGATCAGATCTCACATTCCAAATTTATCCTGTTTACTTGTGTTGTATTAAGGATCCAATGTTTTAGCATCAGTTCCAGCCAGCTACCTGAATTCTTTTTTTTTTAATTTAATTTTATTTTATTTGTGAACATACTGTACAGAGGGGTTACAATTGCATGGGCAGGATAATGCGTACATTTCTTACCAAGCATTGCATCCTCCTCCTTTGTTTATCCTTCACATCCCTTCCCAGCCTCCCCCCTCCCCCCCTACCTGAATTCTTAAAATAACCTGTTATTAATGTATTATTAGTATTAATACTACAGAAATGTGGTTAATGTGAGCTTATTATCATTGCCTCTCTGGTCAAAACTACTTTTGTCATCTTCAGTTTGATGTTCATGGACTAATTTCTTTTTCCTCTAATTATAGCTCTCTGCTCTGAGTCTGATGTGTTCAGTAATACTCTTGATCCATTAAGTGAGATAGAGTGGAGTTCAGCAACAAAGCTGCTAAGTGAGGTAACGATGTATTTTACAGGCCATTTCCTTATCTATCTTCTTGAAATTTGCCTGTATCTATGATTTTGTTAAAGTATTCCTGTTTCAATTTGGGAAATGCTGTGAGGGTAAGACTATATTAGTAATGCCAAAATTCTCAGGCATATAGTAGAAGAATGATACACCAGAGAGGTAAAATAATAATTGCCACATTACAAATGTATGTAGATAGTTCAAGTACTTTATTGTTTAAGAATAACAGTAGGGCTGGGAATATGGCTTAGTGATAGAGTGCTTGCCTAGCATGCATGAAGCCCTGGGTTCGATTTCTCAGTACCACATATATAAAAAAAGCTGAAGTAGTGCTGTGGCTGAAGGGGTAGAGTGCTAGCCTTGAGCAAAGAAGCTCAGGGACAGTGCCCAGGCCCTGAGTTCAAGCCCCAGGACTAGCCAAAAAAAAGGAATAAATAATAAAGTGACAAGGAGAAGGTCTATATTTTAAGTGCTGACATACACTATTATAGGCTTAATTACCTTTTTAGTGTGAAGAGAGTCCATGAATAAGGGATCATAGATAGGGACTGGCGGTGCAATCTTACCAAAACTAAGAAATAAGGAATACTTGCTAAACACATTCAATAAACCATGTTCACTTTCCAGGTTGCTCATGGCCAAGATAATATAGTATAGTCATGTAAATCTATTCATTAAAAGCATTTAACTTTAGAATATAATTACATTGCTTCCTCCTTTTCCTTATTACTGTTAGTTGATGACTGTATGGTATCAAAGATAGTGTTTTTGTGTTTTTTAAAGGCATATTCTAGGACTATTGTTTTTTTTTTTTAATTTTCTAGTTCAGGCTTTTAAAAAAACAACAGTTTATCTCTTTCTCATAATGATATGCAAAATAGAAATGAGTTTTCCTTAAAAATGGTGTGGCAAACATTGCCACCATTAGAATTTTAGATCAGTAATACTATTTCTTTTCCTAAATTTAGAGCCATGTAAGAAATAAGTCAGATTGGTAAACAATTGAATAGCTAGCTTCTTCCCTATATTGATGCTACTTTTCCCAAGTGGACTTTTCCTGTCCACTAGGGATATACAGATTTGTGATTTATTTATATACTCCTTTCAAAATAAACCTGTGTTTGAAGTTAGCAAGTTTAACAAAATATAAACCATTGAAAGAGACCTAAAAAGAATGACTTAAAACTACCAAGTGGTTCAGAGTTAAATTAATTATTCAAATTAGTGTAAGTTTTAGTGAAAGAAAGAATGCATGATTTGAAACCCCACTAATTAAAATTTGTGTTTATTCTAGGAGAACTTAGAAAGTGAGTTAAACTCATTCCGTGCAAAATATGATGACCTGATATTAGACTATGAACAACTAAAAAGAGAAAATGAAGAAATGAGTTTGAAATTGAAAGAAAAAAGTGATTTGGATGAGTTTGAGGCTCTAGAAAAAAAAACTGGAAAAGATCAAGAGGTAAGAATGTGAAGCTCAAAACTAAATTCTTTAAAAAGTGCATTCTCTTAAATACGTTTGTAAAATTGAATCTTAAAGATTAACTGCTTTTATATTAGTATAAAGTATTTAGGGAGTTTAGAATCTATATTATTTTAAAAATAATGAAATTGTATTTATTTTTATCATGTGTACATTGGAGGAGGACTGGAAGTATCTGGAGGGTTTAGTGGACCTATCTGTTGATAGATTTGTCTTGGGTAAATCATTTTTTTATTCTTCGTGATTATTAAGATTTAACTTATTTTATCAACATTTAATTTATTGAGTGTGTGCTTTAAGTGCTAACTCTTTCCTATTGAGAACTAGACGTTGAATTTCAATGTCTAGTTTGTTGTTTTATGTATTAATGCTACACACAAATTAATTTCTATTGTTATTTTTAGAAAATGTATTCCTAAATATATTAAATATTACCAGAATAACTAGAGAAGCTGACTTATGGAATGAACCAAGTCACTTAAGTTTTCTAAGTATATAATACTACCCTACATATTAATAGAATCTAATTCAGAAACCATAAGAAAACTTAAAAATTGTCCTAAGACTTCAGGGGCTCTTCAAATCTTTATTTAAATATTACCTTTAATTGGATCTCACAGACACTATAAAATTATTTTTCAGCAATGTGCTTTATAGCAGTCACTAGAAAATGTGGGAATATTCTCTATTGAAAGACATAGAAATATTAATCTCAAGAAAGCTGAGCTAGACTGG
>NW_012267286.1:9970270-9975955 GCF_000151885.1 Dipodomys ordii
CAAGTCACTTAAGTTTTCTAAGTATATAATACTACCCTACATATTAATAGAATCTAATTCAGAAACCATAAGAAAACTTAAAAATTGTCCTAAGATTTCAGGGGCTCTTCAAATCTTTATTTAAATATTACCTTTAATTGGGTCTCACAGACACTATAAAATTATTTTTCAGAATTTTTTAAAGTCTTCATTTTTCTAGAACAAGAACCCATAACCATTATCAGACTTGCAAAACCTTACATGAACCTCCCCAAACTAAGATAATGTCTTTTTTTCTTCTACATTGTTTTATTGACATCATTTAATTGTATAAGAGTCTTTCATTTTGACATGTCCATATGTGCATACAGTCTTGAGTCTAAATAGGAGCTAATTTGCAGCTGCATTCTAGATTTTTCTCTGGCTAACCCAAAGGGACATAATCCTGTTGTCATGAAAAGAACAGTAGACTTCAGTCCATTCGATAGAGGTAGAAGCTGTCTTATGTCATGGTAGAACATGGTCTCTAGAATAAAGCTTTCTGGGTTTTTTTGTTTTGTTTTGTCAGTCATGGGGCCTGAACTCTGGGCCTGAGAAGCTGTCTCATGTCATGGTAAGAACATGGTCTCTAGAATAAAGCTTTCTGGGTTTTTTTGTTTTGTTTTGTCAGTCATGGGGCCTGAACTCTGGGCCTGAGAAGCTGTCTCATGTCATGGTAAGAACATGGTCTCTAGAATAAAGCTTTCTGGGTTTTTTTGTTTTGTTTTGTCAGTCATGGGGCCTGAACTCTGGGCCTGGGCGCTGTCCCTCAGCTCTTCAGCTCAAGGCTAGCATACTATCAATTGAGCCACAGTGCCACTTTGGCTTTTTCTGCTTATGTGGTGCTGAGGAATCGAAGCCAGGGCCTCATGCATGCAAGGCAAGCACTCTCCCACTGACTCACCTTCCTAGCCCAAAACTTTGTTTTTGTTTATGTTTGTTTTTTAAATAAGTTTTTTATTGTGAAAATACTGTACAGAGGGGCTGCAATCACATGAGCAAAGTAATGAGTACATTTCTTATAAAGCATTGTTGCCTCCTCCTTTGTTTTCCCCTTACCATCCCTTCCCTCCCATCTCCACAACTACATCATCCCTCCTCCCTCCCCCCAGCCTAAATTGTAAATTTCATTTTTTGACATAGCATCTTCTACACCTCATTGTTGCAATGGGTCAACCTGTATCCCTATTTAAACAATTTGTTTTCTCCCTTCCACTCCCCAAATTATACCAAAATCAAATACAGTGAAAAGAGGGGGGAGGGATATACAAAGCAACAAAAAAATCATGTGGTACCTTATAAATACGTTAGAAACAATAGCAAGAAAGAACAAACCACTTGATTTTATTCTTTCCTTCTAAAATTTACCATGTAAAGCACCCTATAGTTTCAACAAAACTCGTAGGAAAATAAGGGAAATGACCATCTGTTCCAAGGTTCTAATTGACTTCTGATTAAGTCTTTCTCCAAAACGTAGGATTTAAGCTCCAAAATTCGGGCTTAAAAACAGAAAGTTGTGAAACCCTAGGTCTCCTTGGCACAGGATTTTAATTAATTAATTTTAATTTTAGTATAGACCCAGAAATACAATTGTCTGTTTTTAAGCCCCAATTTTGGAGCTTACATCCTACGTTTTGGAGAAAAACTTAATCAGAAGTCAAATTAGAACCTTGAAACAGATGAGCATTTCCCTTGTTTTCCTAAGAGTTTTGTTGAAACTATAGGTGCTTTACATGGTAAATTTTAGAAGGAAAGAATAAAGTCAAGTATCATCAAGTTTAAAGGACAACAGTAATCTTACCCATTGCCTATTTTATTTTGCCATTTTTACAACTTGGAGAGATTTGTCTTATAAAAATTAATATTTTGCCCACTGAAAATTATGGTGAGGGCTGGGAATGTGGCTTAGTGGTAGAGTGCTTGCCTACCAAGCATGAAGCCCTGAGTTCAATTACTCAGTACCACTTATTCAGAAAAAGCCAGAAATGGCACTGTGGCTAAAGTGGAGAGTGTTAATCCTTGAGCAGAAGAAGCTCAAAGACAGTGCCTGGGCCCTGAGTTCAAGTCCCTAGACTGGCAAAAAATAGAAAAAAAGAAAATTACAGGTGCAATTTTCACTATTTTCTTTTACCACAGTTTGTTTTTCCCATACTTCCTCCTGATACTAGTCCTCTTAAACCATAAATATGGCCCTTGGAGATTTAACTTCCATCTTTTACCAAAGTTAATCTTTTCCTATTTATGAGGAGCAAAATATACAAATGAAGAACTACTTCAAATGAGAAGTGGGAAAGAGTATTTTCAAAAGTTAAATTTGCCCTTATTGGTAGATGTGATTTTTTTTTCCACACAAAAGTTATAAATAAGCAAGTATGAAAATGAAAAGATGAAGTCTACTTGAAGTCTGACCAGTGCAAATGTCTAAGACTATGCTGCATGCTGGGTCATCACAAACTATGTAACAATTGGATATGTGGTTTCATTTACACCTCATTATAGTTGCTGTTTCATACCTACACCAGTTCTTAAATGGCCACCTTGGATGTGGAGGATATCTGATAAAGCAAACTTCTCCCCATTCCCCAGGGCTTAGAAATGCCCTTCCATTTCTTAGAAAATGCCACAATTGTATATGTATTACTAACATCATCATTAAACCTTATTCATAAAAATACATAAGATCTGGAGGATCTGTTCATAGCTTGATTGAACAGTAATAGTATTTTAAAGAAACAAAAAAAAACCCTAATCCAAACCTAGATTTCAAATCATCGGTTGTGATTTGGACTCTTATGGATGAATGTATTTTATACTTCCATTTTCCCCAATCAGAAAGTGATTGAAAGTATATGTTTTTAGATCGTGGTTATATTCTACTGTCTCTTCTAACGGGTGCTTCCTAATTTGCTAATGACATTACTGTAGCTTTATTAACAGATGACATAATTCTCATTGAGAGACTCACACTGAGATTTTTCTTATTTATTTGCTTATTTCATGAGTTTGATCACATGGTACTTTTTGTATTTTTAAATAATGAGATGTCTGTTGCTGTAGTTTGAACAAACGATCTCCTGGTTGTTCCTAACCACATGGAGTGATTCTGCATCAGTGAACGTGTACTTTCTTTAATTTCCTTTTCCTTATTAATAATTGGTTTGTTCTGTTGCCTGTTCACATACTCTTACAGATGCAACTAATTCATGAAATTTCCAACTTAAAGAATTTAGTTAAACATGCAGAAATATATAATCAAGATCTTGAGGTGAGCATTCTTCTAAGTAAATTTGAGTTCTATAAATTTAAACTCATGTAAGTTCATTTTTAATCCTTTTGAATTCCAGTCAAATAGTAAATTGTGTCTTATTCTTCTTTGATTATTTTAGAATGAACTGAGTTCAAAAATAGAGCTGCTTAGAGAAAAAGAAGATCAGATTAAGAATCTGCAGAAATGCTTAGACTCTCAGAAGTCAGAAGATATGAAAATGGACTTGTCATATTCATCGGTAAAAAATCACCTTATTCTGTGGTTATTGTGGTACTGTTAATATAGTAATACATCACACTCATTACCATAGCCTGTGCTTAGATTTGGCTCACTATGTACTGCCATAGGTTGAGTCAATTTCCATGTATTTTCTTAATTTGTCAGTACCCTGTGATAAAAAGACGAAGTATCATTGCCATTTTACAGATAATGAAACATACATAGAGTTGAGCATATCATTTGTAAGTTAACTGTAAGGAAGTTAAGGACCAGCTTCCATTAAAAATCAGTGATTTGGACAGGCCTGGTGGCTCACTCTTCTAATCTCCACTACTGAGGAAGTGGAGTTGAGGAGGATGAGGATTCAGGGGCATCCAGAGCCAAAAATTTGATGAATCCCATCTCAACAAGTAAGCCAAGCCAGGCGTGGTGGTGTACACTTGTCATCTAACTAAGCAAGAGAACATAATAAGATCACTGTCTGAATCCCTATCTGAAAAAAATAATCAATGTGAAAAAGAGGCTGGGGGCATGACTGAGGTGATAGAAGACCTGCTTAACAAGAATAAGGCCGTGAGTTCAAACCCCAATACTTCCAATAGAACAGTGATGAAAAAAAAAAAAAATTGAAGCCAGGCTCCAGTGGTTCATGCCTGTCATATTAGCTACTTGGGAGACTAAGACAGGAGGAGCATGAATTAAGGCCAACCTGGACAAGATCTCTTCAAAAAATAGTTAAGCAAGCTAGTGAGTAGGCAGCCGTCATCATAGTTATGGGAAAAGCTGAGCATGAGGGGATAGTAGTAAGACTTGACTAAGTATGCCCTGAGTTTAAACTCTCGTACCACAAGTTATGTCGAAAAACTTTACAACTTTGGCCAGGGGAGAAGGGGGTGATGGAAATAGGGGAAACAAAGGAGGAGGTAACAATGCTTGATAAGAAATGTACTCATTATCTTGCCCATGTAATTGTAACCCCTCTGTATGGTATTTTCATAATAATAAAAAATTATTTTAAAAAAACTTGTACCATTTAAAAAAGAATTTTTTTCATTTGTGGGGTTTTTTTCCAGTTGTTTTATAGAAACACTAGTGGAATTATATAGTCAAGATCCTTAATATTAGACTTGGTAAGTCAATATAAAATTAATACCATAAGCATCTGGGCATGATTTCATTTCATGAAAAATTTCATTATTTTCATTTAAGTCTCATGAAGATAATTCTCATCATCAAGTGCCTGTTTTATTAGTTTATAGAGTTTATGAAACCTGCTCTTAACTGGTAACAGATTTCTTAAGGTACTTGTGTGTTGCCTTTTTTTTTTTTTTTGTACTATTACTGGGACTTAACACCAGGCCTCTCTTGTTCTCACTCAGCTTTTTCAGTCACTGCTGGTGCTCTACCTCTTGAGCCATGCCTCCACTTTCCAGCTTCTTGCTGATTAGTTGGAGATAAGAATCTGGAGATTGGAGATTTGTCTGTTTGCACTGGCTCTGAACCTCATTTCTCAGATCTCAGTTTCCTGAGTGGCTATTAACACAGGGAATGAGCTACTAGCTAGTATATTGCTTTTATAATGTACAAAAGGCTAGAATCTATTTTTTAATGTTTTAATTATGAAAAACTTGATTTGTTTGGTTCCATAGCATATTTTCCCCTTTTTGATGAGTTAGGAACCACATTTGTGCACAGGTTGTCTAACGTACTTAAAAATCTACTAGAACTAGAGCTCACTGAGTCCCTGTGTTGTTGCTTAGGAAAGCACTGAGGACCTAAAGCAAATGAGACAAACTCTCTGTGATGCTGAAACTGTAGCTCTGGATGCCAAGAGAGAGGCATCCTTTCTTAGGAGTGAGAATCTGGAGCTGAAAGAGAAAATGGTAAGTAATTTTGGAGAATTTCATTACAAAACAGTTACCATAATAATTACTTTTTCTTTTCTTTTCCTTTTCATAATTTTCCAATGTTTCTCCAATAGAAAGAACTTGAAAATGCCTATAAGCAAATGGAAGATGATATTCATCTTTACCAATGCCAATTGGAGGCAAAAAAGAAAATTCAAGTTGATATGGATAAAGAATTACAATCTGCTTTTAATGAAATAACAAAATTAACCTCCCTTATGGATGGCAAAGTTCCAAGAGGTATTTTATCATTTCAGACTGCAAACTGACTTC
>NW_012267286.1:9977080-9993773 GCF_000151885.1 Dipodomys ordii
TCTTCCAGACGACTGAGTCTATCCATCTATATCCTAGCTTTTCCTTTCTCTCTACGTGACTACAAGAAAAGTTGAAAGAATTTGAGTAGTAACTAACCTTCTTACCAAAGAACTCCAGAAGCAGTATTTTGTTTAGTTGTAACCCTTTAAAAAGTCTTTTCTCAGCTTTCAGGCAAAGACCAAGTACAAAAGTAGGTCTTATTATATTAGCCAAATTACTGAACTAATCATTGAGCCTCCAGAGCTGCCTTTATAGCCGATGGCTGTAACCTCCAGGCTATGTGGCCTCTTGCTTTTTACTACATTAGTTCAGTTTCCTAATCTTTCTCTTCCTTTATGGCTCACAATGATTAAACTGCCCACCAACCAGATATGGTTTATATAAACAGTAGTTTTAAACAAGTATTAGTGAAGTTACTCTTGGATTTATTAAGTCTTTGGGAATCTACGCTGTATTCAAAAATGTTAGTTTAAAAAAAAGGCAAGGTAATAATTTAAATTCTGAGAAAAACCATAAAGTGCCAGTCTATGATTTTATGATTTTATTTATATTACAAAAGAGTGATTTATCCTGTCTCCATCCACTCCTTTCAAGACCCAAAGATTAGAAAAGAAAGCATAGAAGATGACATTTCACAGCTAAATTAGAGAACTGTGACAGTAAGGAGAGTCATGGGATTGGATGTAGCCCAGTGGTAGAGTACATACTTGGTGTGAACAAGGCCAAGAGCTTTACCCCACACTGCAAATAACTAAACATATAGAGCTAATGTTGTGTGGATTTCCCAGGGATATGAAACAAGTGTCTGAATTGGACAGCTTCAGACAAATCCAGCTTGACTAGTAGATGAGCTAATGAGGGTAAAGGAATGTTGGATGACTATGGAGCATTGTGGGTATGCTGATTTATATAGCTCTAAATCCACTATTCTAGTAGAATTGGTGCAGACCAGGGCATAGAACATCACCTAGTGTTAAAGACTGCAGGCTCAGCTAACATAAAGCTCACTGGGAAAAGTATGTTTTTATGTGTACTCTGACATTTCCCTTGTCGAGGATTCTTTTAGTGTCTGCAAACACTGTCCGATTGTGGGAAGGCTTTTTTCCTGCAGTGGGGCAGGGCACATGGTTTCAATGTATTGAAGAGTTGCATGGTAGAATAATGGAACAGGATACCCTACGATAATGACCTTTCTTCAGTCAGATCTACCTAATTTAGATGACTTTTTCTTTCCTGAAAATTTCCTCATGGTATCATATTGTTTACATTCCTAAATCTTAATTCTTTCTTTCCATAGATAAATGAGAAATCTGAAGAGCTGTATATAATAACTTCAGAAAAGGACAAGTTATTTTCTGAAGTGGCTCTTAAGGAGAGTACAATTCAAGGTTTACTTGAAGAAATTGAGAAAACTAAAGATGGCCTAGCAACTTCTGGTCAAGAATTTCAAAACTTTAAAGCTCTTCATGTGGACTTGGAGCAAAAATATAAAACGGTCCTTGAGGAGAATAAAAGAATGAATGAGGAAGTGGAAACTCTGTCTAAGGAAGCAGAAAGCCTTGGTTTAAGTTTGGATGCTTTGAAGACTGAGGTTAGTGCAAAATATTGCAGAATCATCTTTAGCTTTCTTTAGTTTGCTGTAGAGTACTTTGTTTTTGTTTGGTGGTGGTGGTTTTGTTGTTCCTGTTCCATTATTGAGGCTTGAATTTAGGGCCTTCTGCTCTTGCTTAGCTTTTTCACTCAAGGATGATGCTCTACCACTTGAGCCACACCTTCTCTTACAGGTTTTTGTAAGTTAATTGCAGATAAGTTTCTTCTGGATTTGTCTGCCTGGGCTGGCTTTAAACCTCAATCTTTATAGATCTCAGCCTGTCAAGTAGCTAGGATAACAGCTGTGAGCCAACAGTGTTTAACTTTTACTGTGTGATTTATGTTTTGCTTTGAAGCTTTCTCAGAAGAACCAAGAGCTTCAGCAGAAAACAGCTGAGGATCAAGCAATGTTAAATGACCTAGAACACCTGAAGGAACAAGTAAAAAGTAGAGATTTGAGGTTACAAAATGTAGAAAGAGAGAATGCACTGATCACTGAGCAGCTTCAGCAAACCTTGGAAGAAGTGAGAACCTTAACTAAAGAAAAAGCAGAGCTAAAGCACATCCAGGAGAGCCTTCAAATAGAACGAGATCAGCTCAGAAGTGACATCCAGGACACTATAAACATGGTATGGCTATAACTGATTAAACTTTGAAGAGTCATTACAGGAGCCACCATTTATCAGTTATGATCGAGTAGAAACACTAAAACTATGTGTTCACATTGTAACCGAAGCTGTTCTGTTTCTCTGGCAAAGAATATAGATACTCAAGAACAACTGCGAAATACCCTAGAGTCTTTGAAACAGCACCAGGAAACAGTTAACATACTGAAAATGAAAATTTCTGAAGAGACTTCCAGAAATGTACAGATAGAGAACAGAGGAGAAACTACAAGTGAATTTCAGCAAAAGGTAAGGAAGGAAAAGGTATTTCTTCTAATTTTTTCTGTATACTAGTGTATCAGAACTTAAAAAATACTTTCTAAACCTTTGTGACAAAGGTTAACAAAATTAAAAGATTGTTTACTATTAATTATAGCTTTGATAATTATTTTATGTCAGACATTCTATACTAAAGTTGATTAGAGCTCACAATTCAGTCCATTTCAAAGGACACTGCCCTAAATTTATTTATTTATTTATTTTTGTCAGTCATAGGGCTTGAACTCTGGGCTTGGGCGCTATCCTTGCGCTCTTCAGCTCAAGGCGAGTGCTCTACCACTTGAACCACAGCACCACTTCTGGTTTTCTGGTGGTTAATTGGAGATAAGAGTCTCAAGGACTTTTCTGCCTGGGCTGGCTTTGAACCATGATCCTCAGATCTCTGCCTCCTCAGTATCTAGGATTACAGGCATGAGCCACCAGCGCCCGGCACTCCTAAATTTTATACAGATGTCATTTAACAGAATTTTCTACTTTCTTCAAATATCTTTAAAATAAATGGATATATGTGTACTGAATATTTACTTTTTTGGTGAAAGAGGAGGACTAGGGTGTGAACTTGGGCTGATGCCTGCTAGGCAGGTACCTTACCACTGAACCACACTTCTAGCCCTTTTTTTTTTGCCAATTCCAGGGCTTGAACTCAGGACCTGGGCACTATCCCTGAGCTTCTTTTGCTCAAGGATAACACTCTAGCACTTGAGCTACTACTTCTGGCTTTTTCTGTTTATATGGCACTGAGGAATTGAACCCAGGACTTCATGCATGCTAGACAAGCACTCTACCATTAAGCCACATTCCCAGCCCTCTAGCCCATTTTTGTGCTGGTTATTTTTAAGATAGGGTCTCACTTCTTGCCTGGGTGTATTCATATGGACTGTGACATCCCAACATTTGGGATGACAGGTGCACTGCCATGTTCACCTTCTTCCTTGAGATGGCGAATACTATACCACTGAGCTGCATTCCCAGCCCACCCATAACTTCTAATTCCCAAAAGATTATTATTCCCCTATCTTTTGTTTTTATGTATATTATTTTTCTGATTGGCATTGATTGCTTGTATTTATGAGGTATAGTGCAACACTTCCATGCAGTGTAGAATGATCAGATTAGTATAACTGACCTATCAAATCACTTTGGACAAACACATTTGTCCTCCATGTTGGAACATTCTAAGTCCTCTCTACTAGCTATCTGGAAACAGTCACTATCATACTACTGGAAATGCTGGTATTCCAAGGGGCCCCTCTCTCTAGTCATCTGAGAAGCTGAGGGCTGTATTGGTATGTCTATGCTGAATGCATTTTGAAGTGCTCATTAAACTGTAAGCTTGGTCTCACCTGAAGGACATTTTGTCTTGGTAATTAGACCTGTTAGATTATGTTAACTAATTAGAAGGCTGAATTCCAATTTGAACTGTTGTCATTACAGAACACTGTTTCTGTCTAGGCTGTACTCATGTATACTATTGCTTTAGAATCTGAATTCTCACATGCGTGACACCAATCCCAAACATGCTCACCATGGCCATGGCTCTTGTAAACAGTAAGAAGGTGGCTAAATGAAGTATCATTTATTTATAGTAGAGAATAAGCATCGACTAGCAATTACAATTTGAAGAGACTGTTAACAGCATGGGGGATTAGGCTATGTTTTAAAAGTTTTTTAACAAAGCCAAGTACTGGTGGCTCCCACCTGTAATCCTAGCTACTCAGGAAGCTGAGCTCTCTGCAGAAAGAGTCCATGAGACTCTTATCTCCAATTAACCAGCAAAACAGACAGATTAGAAGTATGGTTCAAGTGGTAGAGCACCAGCCATAAGTAGAATAAGCCAAGCAAAAGCACAATGGTCTTGAGTTTAAGCTCTGGTAACAGCTCACAAAAACAGATAAATGTTTAAAGTTTTGAAGTCATAGGTTATAGTGAAGATTAAATGTGTTAAGATAGAATAGTAACTGATACATAATATTATTGGCTATTTTTTGTTACTGTTAGATAGTTATCATTAACTGCTTAAAGTCTGGTCCTCCCCTATCGGGGATGGTCATCCTCTTCCACCAAGTGTGCAGCTTCCGGAGGGATGCACATGGAGCGGTGAGGGAGGAAGGGGACACCCATCTACCAGCCAGATCAGTCGAATCAACCCTGACCATCAATGGGGTGACAGAGATCACAGTCAGATCACCCTCACATCCGAATCAGTACATTTCTTTTTGGATAATGACCTCTCTTCCCTTGCTCTGTTGTATTCTATTTTAGATGGCCTGCATAGATAAAGAGGCGAACTTGGGATCCCAAAGCCTCCAAACACTGGTTGCAGATATTAAGGATGAGGAGGCAATTGAGCAACAACAGAGTAAGATACACTCGTTAATCCAAGAGAATAATGAACTCCAAAAAATGCTGGAAAGTATTACAGCAGAAAAGGAACAACTGAAGACGGACCTAAAAGAAAATATTGAAATGGTAGGAGTTAGCACTGTATATTTGGCAATGCCTTTTAGTTTTTAAGTTTTGTCAACTTCATTGAGCTCTACTCAGTGAACAATGAATTCATCTCATGGAAGTACAAGTTTGACACATGTCTGTACCTATGTTCTCACCTAAATGGAACTGCTGTGTCCTACCGAGGTGTGTGCATAACCTGAAGAGAATTTACTAGTCTGAGCTACAGATTAGTTTTTCCATTTTCCATTTCCTTTAGTAAATTAAGAAAATTCTGATGGTTCCGTGTCCTCTCTCACCAATGCTTTATATTTATTGGGGCTTTTAATTTTAATGAAGATGTACCTTATTTTAATTTGCTTTTCCCTAATGACAGGAGGTTGGGACATTTCTTAATACATTTATTTACTATTCTGTGTCTTCTAATCATGTATTTTCTTGGTGATATGACACAGATTTTCAGTGTGCAGGCCTTTTATGTACTTTCCTAAATTTGCATGCTTCTATTTTAACTCTCTTAAGTTTTTAATTTTGTTTTTAGTTGTTGGTATTTCTGAGTATTTGCACACCTGGTTAGTTCTTACATATATATTGAGAGATAATATAATCTATATATGCTGAAATTAATGATTTGAAAACGTCCCTATAGATCACTGTTTCTTAAATATTTCTGCAGGAATTTGCTCTTATTTCTTGATTTGTGGGCTAAGATAAATGCCTTTTTTTAATAAAACATGAGCCAATATTTATTTTAATCTCAACCTTTCCCCCCACCCCCTTTAATTTTAGACCATTGAAAACCAGGAAGAATTAAGAATGCTTGGAGATGAACTAAAAAAGCAACAAGAGATAGTTGCACAAGAAAAGTACCAAGTCATAAAGAAAGATGAAGAGCTAGCTAGGGCCCATGAGAGATTGAGAGACATTGAAGAAACGGTAAAGGAAAAGGTAAATTTTCAAAATTACTTCTCTGGCCATTTTTTCCTGGCTATTCCTTTTTTTCTGGTAATTTTAATTATTGTAGACCTAATTCCAGAAATAGCATATATTTCCAAAATAAACAGATTTCAGGCTGTTGGTTTTTTGGGCATTTGGAATTTTAGACAGTTTGAATTTATACTAAGAACTTAACATTCCTTATGAGGATTATATTATTCTAGCCTCTAGGTGAGAGGAGGCCTTATGTCTTCTACACTAATCATGTAATGTATCATCCATGATACATTTGTTAAGCCCTACTACAAACCAGGCGCTGTCCTGAGCACTTGTCAACAAAACAAAGGCTATGCCTGTGTGCAAACATATTGATGACTTGAGGCTTTCAGTTAAATGAATCATTCCTTTGTGGAAGTTAGGTGCTCTAGTAGTAGGTGTATAAGACCTAAGATTCCTGCAATAACCATAATCCCAAAGTGATTCTAGCATGTAACCACAAAGCCTTTTTGTTTCCTCTGAGAGCTACATACTTCCATTCTAGATAATACATCATGGTTTCTGTTGTGCCACCTCTGTTTTAACTGTGATTCTTTTCACTATCTTAATTAAATTTACTAAAACCTAAAAAAAAGAATTCAACAGCCTGTGACAGTTTATGCTTCTGAGTTTCTTTGCACAGCCCCTTTAAGTAGCTCATTAAAAGTGAAAAACAAATTTTTTTTAAGTTTTTAAGATGGTGTGAAATTACCACTATTTGGTAGCCAAAGATTGTATTTGATTCATCTATTGCCTTTATTTTTACTTTGATCTTCCTTCATCAACCTATATAAATTTTCTACGTAAAAATAAACTTTCTAAGTAAATATATAGATATTCTAAGTAAAGTATAAATTTTCTAAGTATGCAAAGTGAAAATTACTGCAAACTAAATCGCTTTCAGCAAGAGAAATAGATTCTTGTCAGTCTATGTCCAAAATTGGCCATGCTCCCCTAAACACTTATCCATGAATCTTTCTGTCTCTTCTGCCTTCTCATGTTTCCCAGTTAAACTGCTTGGCTTTTACTGCACCATTCTGGTTTCTGCTTCCATCCACAAGCCACCTTCTTCCCTGGGTCTCTTTGGATCCTTTCTGTGTCTTCTATCATCTCATTTATATGATGCCCACTTCCAGTGGGATCTGCCCTTCGTCCTTGCTTAATTACCACTGCAAAGGGCCTATTTCCAATTAAGTTCACATTTTGAAGTTCCAAAGGGACCCACATATTTGGTGGAACATTAGAAAGTGTCCCATTATGCCTTGTTTATTGTGTGTATGTATGTGTGTGTATATATAAATTTATATATTTATTTATTTACATAGTATGTGGGTATATACTAAGTTTTTTACCTAAATACATTAGTTATACAGGGGGAATTTCATTGTGACTTTTACGTACAGACATACAATGTACCCCAATCAAAGTCACCTCCTCTGTCACTTTCTCTTGTCTCTCCTCCTATCCCCTTAAAATAATTTCAAGGACTTTCAATGTTCTGTTTTCATATATGCAAATGAAGTACTTTGACCATCTTCACTTCATTTACCCTCTCCAGTTCCCCTTCTGCCAATCACTGCCTCCCCCAAACCAACAGAGCCTGCTTTACTTTCTTCTCATTGTTTTTTTAGTGCATATTAATTGTATCACAGTACTTCTTACTTGTATATATTATATTTTAATCAGATTAACCCTCTCTATTACTCTCTTTTCCCATCCCATATTGCTCAACAACACTCATTGTGATTTCTTATGCCACCTTTATACATCAATGAGTTGTAAATGCTGCTTGTCTGTTTATATTGGGGCTATAGGCAATATTGTATTCATGTTTTCACATAAATAATTGGGAAGATCTGGTCAAAATGATAATTATAAAACTTGTACATTTTAAGAGCCAGCAACTCCAAGAAAAGCAGAAACAACTTCTCACCACAAAAGAAGAGATGAGTGAGTTGCAGAAAAGGATGGATGAAATGGACAAGCTAAAGAATGAATTAAAGAATCAAGAATTAACTTTGGAACATATGGAAAGAGAGAAGCTAGAGTTGGCTCAGAAACTACATGAAAATTATGAGGAAATTAAATCTATAACCAAAGAAAGAAATGAACTGAAGGAATTACAGGGATCATTTGAAATTGAAAGAGACCAGCTTAAAGAATATATAAGAGAAATCGAAGCTACAGTAAGTTGTACCCCATTTCTTTCTCTGATAAACTTTCCTTTAAGGACAGTCAACTAGAGAGAGAGAGGCAATGGCAGAATAATGTTGTGATAATAGTCTTTAAATTTCACTTACCAATTAAGGGCCTACAAACAAAAGAAGAATTAAACATTGCTCGCATGCATCTAAAAGAGCACCAAAACACAATTGATGCACTACAAAAAAGCCTTTCTGAGAAAGAAGCTCAAATAGTGAAGCCTCAGGAGGACTTGGAAAAGTCAGATACTGATTTACAAGAAAAGGTATGTCTTTTCATCTTCCTTCCCTTGTTACTTCTTCCTTCCTTTCTCTTTTGATAAGCAATAAGTAGTGACTGAGTTAAACTCTATTCTTTTGGTACATGTTGACAATCTGGGTTATAGAAATATAATCTGAATGGTTAGAGAAAGTCTGAAACCTGTAGCCATTTGCAGGAAAATGAGAAAGCTGATGAGTAAGCAATCAAAGTAACATCAAATAACAGTAAACACTATAGAAGAAATGGAAGATTGGGACAATCAGACCAGTCCATGTTAAAAACCTGTGTGCCACATTAAGAGTATTGGAATAAGCTACTCTCCAGTGGCTCATGCCTGTAATCCTAGTTACTCAAGAGGCTGAGATCTGAGGATCGAGGCTCAAAGTTCAAAGCCAGCCCTGGCAGCAAAGTTTATGAGACTCTTATCTCCAGTAAACCACCAGAAAACTGGAAGGGGTACTGTAACTCAAGTGGTAGAATATTAGCCTTGAGCTGAAGAGCTGAGAGGCAGTGTGCAGGCCCAGAGTTCAAGCCCCACAACTGACAAAAAAAAAGTATAGGAATAAATAAGACACTGTTATTTTTCATCAGTGTAGATCTAGTTTTTAAATCCCTCAATTCCCATGTAGTTTAAAAGAGATATGATATGCAAAATTACATGATCAAAAGAAAAAAAAATCAGTGTCCACACATGGGAAAATTGAGAGTAGCTTTGGATCTATCTGAGCAGTACATTTACTAGGAAATAGTTCAGCTGTAGTTTTTCTTGTAGCATTTGAAAACTAGACAAAAAACAAGGCACATACAACTGATTGAGATAACAGTTTGTTGGTAACATGCAAGAATTGATTCACCTTGGATCTAAGATGAAAGAAAGTAGTAGTTAAGTCGTAAAGTTATGATTAGAGACAGTGGAGTTCAGAAGAAAGGAGTAAGTGGTGTTGTAATCTGAAGTAAGTCCTAAAGATTCAAAGTCACTTTCATTGCTGTGAAAAGTGTCCTGACCTTTTCTTCTTTAAAAAGATGATAATGATTTCTAGATACTAACATTGGTACTTTATGACTATTACAAGGTGTCAGTGCTTCATGAAGAACAAGAGCTTCTTCCTAATATAAAAGAAGACAGTGAGACACAGAAAACAATTAATAAACTTGAGCTATTGGAAGAATACTCCCAAACCACAAATTCAGCACCAACAGAGAGCAATGAAATGGAAGTGCTCGGGCTGACTAAGAAACTTCAAGAAAGTCAGGAAGAGATACAGTCTCTAACCAAGGAAAGAGATGACCTTAAAAAGATAAAAGAAGCACTTCAAGTTGAGTATGACCGGCTGAAAGAAGACGTCAGAGAAACCTTGGCTAATGTGAGTTCCATGTGTTCCTCCCATTTTATCAAAATCAAGTGTTCAGATTTGATTTTTTGGGGGTGCTAGTTTTCTTTAAATGCCTTTTAATCATGAACTGATCGGGAAGAGAATTTGGAAATAAATTAAATGATCGCTGGCAAAAGCTAACAAACTATTGAAACTGGGAGAGCAGTGTTTCAAAGAAGATCGCTATAAAGTGATTTAGAAGCACCAATGCCAAATTATTGAATAGGTAAAGCCAAAAGCGGATGCTTTTATTTAGTTCTTCAAATCTGTTCCTCTATGACAAGCATGGTGGTATGTGTTATAATCTCAGTTCATGGGGGTTGAAATGGGAGGGTAATAGGTTTAAGGCCAGCCTGAGCTACATGGTAAGCCCCTGTCCTAATTTTAAAAAGGAAAACCGTTCATACTACTGTCATTCTCATCGATTCCATCAGAAACCTGGAAATCATGCCTACTGATTGTATTCTCCCTATTCACTGTACTTTTTTTTTTTTTTTTGCCAATCCTGGGGCTTGAACTCAGGCCCCAACTTTCTTTGGTTCACCAGTTGAACCACAGCGCCACTTCCAGCTTTTTCTGTTTATGTAATACTAAGGAATCGAACCCAGGATTCCATGCATACTAGGCAAGCACTCTACCACCAAGCCACATTCCCAGCCCTGTACATTTATTATCCCACTGCTACTCTTGAAACAAAGACTAGACTACATGTGGTCTGGGAGAGTCTGGACTACACACCTTGCTGTTCTCCAGCCTAGCTCACTCTGCTATTCCTTGTACTCCAACAACACTCACCTGTGCTTTTCAACTCTAGGCTTTCAGGAGCTCTGGCTGGATAGGCTCTTGACAATACAATACTTCCACAGTCTTTGTGTAATGAATGCTGTCATCCTGTACACCTCAGCCAAAACTATCTTATCTTCTAGGAAGTCCCTCCTACTCATAATATTCAGGTGTGACATTGAGGCTTGGGAGTTCAGTGTCTTTGTTGGTAAGATTACGAATAATGTCTACCTTTACCACTCACGTGTAAGTCTCAAGAAGGTAAAATCATGTAAATAGTACTATTTGATCCCTGATCTCTTAAGAGGATCATTGATAACGATGATCTTTCAATTAAAAAAAAAGTGTTCAGGGCTGGGAAGGTGGCTCAGTGGTAGAGTGCCTGCCTCACGTGCACGAGGCCCTGGGTTCGATTCCTCAGTACCACAGAAACAGAAAAAGCCAGAAGTGGCGCTGTGGCTCAAGTGGTAGAGCGCTAGCCTTGAGCTGAAGAGCCAAGGGACAAAGTTCAAGCCCCACAACCGACAAAAAAAAAGGTGTTAAATGTCTAAATAATGGAAAAATGGATAGTAGAAAGATTACTCTGTAAAGGTGTCATTGAGTCCTGTCTCAGTTGTTCTAAAAAAAAAAAATGAACTTCTTTCTCCCTAAACTATCTCTAGATGTCATCTGTATTATTTATGTTTCTCTTAAGATCCAAGAGGCTCAAGACCAAAGAGAAGAGTCCTTGAATATGGAAGAAAAAGATAATACCAAAACGATGAGTGAGATGGAGCAGTTAAAGGCACAGTTCCAAGCCAAAGCTTCTGCGTTGCTCACAGTAGAAATGGAAAAGCTCAAATTGTCTGAGAGACTTGAAGAAAGTCACAAGAAATTATTGTCACTAGCGAAGGAGAGGGATGACCTACAGCAATTACAGGAAGTTCTTCGATCAGAATGCAGCCAACTTACAGAAGACATACGAGAAATCACAGCAAAAGTAGGTTTCATCTTTTCACTGTGTATTTTCTAAAAACATTTTATATGCAGATTTTCATAAAACTAAATCTTTATGGGAAGGTATCAATTACACTATTATAATTATTATTGCTTCTGTAATTTTTTTTAATTTCCTCTGATACTAAAGCACCTAGAAACAGAGGAAGAACTCAGAGTTACCCGTGGTTGCCTGAAAGAACAAGAGGAAATTGTTGATACACTGAAAGTGAACCTCGCAGACAAGGAAACTGAAATATCAAACATTCAAAAGGAACTAGAGACAGCCCATGGCAAGTTACAGGAAAAGGTAAATCAGGGACCAGGAAAAGGGGGAGAACACTTGAGGGAGGGCGATAACTGGGTAGCTACTGTTTACATTCTGAAGTCATTCGGAAAGCAACCATTTCTTATTTTTCTTTAAATATGTGTATGGGCACCAGTGGCACACACCTGCAATCCTAGCAACTCAGGAGCTGAGATCTGAGGATCAAAGCCAGCCAGGGCAGGAAAATCCATGAGACTCCTATCTAATTAATCTCTAAAAAGCTGGAGAGGGAGCTATGACTTAACTGGTAGAGTGTTAGCCTCAAATAAAAGAGTTCAAGGACAGCACCCAGGCCTTAAGTTCAAGCCCCAGGAATAGCAAAATCTAATAGTAATAGTACATATGTATATGTACATGTGTATTTTTTATTATTTAACTTATTATTTTGAAGATCCAAGAGCTTTATGAGAAACAGGAACAATTTATCAATGTAAAAGAACTCAGTGAAACTCCAGAAAAATTGAATGACGTTGAACAATTCAAGATGCTTCTTGGAGCCAAAGATTCAGCCCTCCAAAGTATAGACAGTGACAGACTCAAGCTGAGTAAGAGTCTTGAAGAAAGTCAAGACAAAATAAAAGCTATAACTAAGGAAAGAGATGAACTGAGAAGGGTGCAGGAGGCCCTACAAGTGGAGAGGGACCAGCTGAAAGAAAACATGAAAGACATGGTCACCAAAGTAAGTCTTCCTCCTTTAACAGTTCTTGAAAACAAAAATAGGTTAAGGTAGTTGTCATGATAGTGTTCACTATTAAGTTACTCATTTTTCTCTTAATCACAAAAGAAATAGAAAAGAAATTGAAAACTGTTTGCATATATCCTAGTGAATACTAAGAAACTATTAGTACAAGATGCTTCAGGAAAGGCAAAGCCAAAAGTCAGAGGAGTTTAGGAAATTCATGTGCTGAATTATAAGAAAAATAGGTCTTGTTCTGTTAAACTGGAAAGTAGCGCCTAATTATTGTTTTCCTTAAGAAAGTACATACATTAGATTAAAATGTGTCGGAGAGAATGGTGGAAGTTCATTGAACAGCATGTGTTCTACTCATAAACTGACATGTTGAATTGAAACCCCTTTGTACAACAACTTAAGATAATTTTTTGTAATGTAAATAATTGGCCTTAATTTAAGAATTACTCTTGTGAATGAGGAAAGAGAGAGACAGGGAGATAGTAAATCCTTCTTTCTGTTGACCTAATTACTTTAATTTTCTCAGCTCCAAGAACTTCAGGAAAAAGAACACCAGTGTCTTACGATGGATGTTATTAATGAAGCTCAGGAAAAGTCTTGTGAAATGGAACATTTGAAAGAGCAATTTGAGGCTCAGAGACTAACTCTGGAAAATACAGAGATGGAGAACATAAAGTTGACTGAAAGACTTCAAGAAAACCTGGAAGTTATGAAATCTGTAACAAAAGAAAGAGATGACCTTAGGAATATGGAGGAGACTCTCAGAGTAGAAAGAGAACAGCTCCAGGAAGACCTTAAAGAAACCAAAACTAAAGTGAGTAACCATCTTTCCCCCATCTAGTAACTATGACCTTGTGTCCTAGAAGAATGATGGGTCATGGAGCTTATGGATAGAGTACAACATGGACCATAGCTATCCCTCCTGCACATGTTTATACAGTTGTGCAAAAGATAATTCTAGGAAGGATATCTGTTACAGCAAATTGCAATAATAAAACAGACAAAGGACTCGGGAAAATTCTGCCTAACCATTAGTTAGGGACTGTTTATATTGGCACAATCACAGCATTAAGCAGTGCAGGATAAACAAATGCAGCAGTGGTATTCACTAGACACTAGGTTGAAAATAAACTATACAACTCATGGGTGGAGATGCAAGGGAAAAACTGGGAGAGAACAAGGGAAGGAGTGACATTATATAACTGTAACCCCTCTGTACATCACCTTTACAATAACAATAAATAAATTTAAAATTTTTAAAAAAAGCAGGAGCAATAATAACTTGTAATAGTAAATGCCTGTTAGGGAGGATAAAGTTGCAGAGTAGTATAACTGGAATGTGTTTGAATGTGTCTAGACTATGTTTGAAATGCAAAAGTAGTGTAGTAAAGAGTGGAATGTCTCTTGGGGGAAGGAAATTTTAACTTTTTCTTTGGTTGTGGGGCTTGAACTCAGGACCTAGGCTCTTTCGGTCAAAGCACGCTCTACCACTTTGAGCCACAACTCCTCTTTTTTACTGGCTAATTGGAGATAAGAGTCTCACAGGGGCTTTTCTGCCCAGGCTCACTTTAAATTATGATCCTCAGATCTCAGCCTCCTGAGTAGCTAGGATTACAGGCATGAGCTACCACTACCCAGCTAAATTTTAACTTTTTTTGTATGTGTGAAAATACCGTACAGAGGGGTTACAATTATAAATTTTAACTTTTTACGTAGACTTTTTCATACTGTTTGAATTGTATTGGTCTCCTCTATTTATTTTTCTTAAACAATAAAGAACCTGGAAAAACAAGAGCAGCTAAAAATTGCTCATGTGCATCTAAAAGAACACCAAGAAACCATCGATAAATTGAGGGGTATTGTTTCTGAGAAGAAAGATGAAATATCTAGTATGCAAGAAGACTTAGAAAACACAAATGCTGCCCTCCGAGCACAGGTAGTATTATTATTATGTGTTGTTATTGTTGTCTAAATAACTGGGAGTTTGAGATCTGTGTAAGCAGCAATATAAGGACTCTAGAATTGAAGGAAGTGAGATCTGCTTCTTCAATTTAGAAACTGTTATTAGGCTTTCCACATGTACCTTTAATCCTAACTTACTTCTGGTTATCTCAAGATCCTAATACTTCAAGACAAAGAGCAGCAACTTCTTAAAGTAAAAAATGATCTCCAGGAAACTATGGATCAAATGGAACAATTAAAGAAACAGCTAGAAGCCCAGAATTCAACTCTGGAGAGCATGGAATCAGAGAAGCTCAGGTTGACTCAGAAACTTCAAGAAAACCTTGAAGAAATTAGATTTGTTAATGAGGAAAATGGTTGCCTGAGAACTGTGGAGAAAACCCTCAAAACAGAAAGAGATCAACTGAGAAACAGCCTTGGGGAAACAGAGGCCAAGGTAAATTACAGTCTTTCTTCTTCCTTGTTCTGCAATATTTTGTTTCTTTACAACAGCAACTTACCTTTGAGACATAAGGGATGGTTGGCAAGAGTGAAGAATAATTTTGGTTCTTAGCAGACAATTTGGTATTCTTCAAAGGTTTCAATGTGCCAGCATTTGGGCCACAGAATGAAATCTATCCTACATATGTCTTAACTCAAATTGTTAAGGAAAACTATATACTTATATATGTATACATATATATATACATATATATATACATAAACACATAAATATGCACATGCGTACATAGTTTATTATTATAGTTTGTGATTAAAAATGAGAAACAGTCTATTTGTTTCTTTGAAAGAAACTGAGTAAATATAAACAATGTGTCCAAATCCTATGCAGATCTTAAAAATGCAAAACAGATTTGATGTCCTAGTTGGAAGCCCAGAATAACCCTTAAAGCTGAATGAAACTGCTGAATAGCATATGTATAATGTGTTTGCTTCTGAAATACAAGTAAGTGTCAGGGGATGAGGACCAAAAGAGAAACTAACTTTATCACAAAGATGTAGTTTAAGAAGTAAAAGCAGAAGCAGGCTCACCCCTTTAATCCCAGCTTCTCAGGAAACTGAGATCTGATGATCAGATCTGGCCAGCCCAGGCCAGAAAATCCATGAGACTTATCTCCAATTAGCCACCAAAAAGCCAGAAGTAGAGCTGTGGATCAAGTGGTGAAGTACCAAACCTTGAGTTAAAAAGCTAAGGGATAATGCCCATGCCTTGAGTTCAAACTTCAGTACCAGCACATCAAAAAAGAAGCAGCCTAAGTATTAGCTCAGTAGGAAGCACTTGTTCCAAGTGCTCTAGGCCCTGGGTTCAATCCCAACAAAAACAAAAAAAGTAAAAAACATTCTCTTTAATAAGAAAATGCATCACATCATTTAAAAAATACTTGGTAACATAAGATCTGTACTGTTCCTGAAAGGAACTAAAGAAGGAAGAGGAGCTGAGAATTGCACACAGGGATCTGAGAGAGCACCAAGAAACTATTGATAAACTTAAAGTGATTGTTGCTGAGAAGACAAAGGAAATAGCAACTATGAAAATGGATTTAGAAAATTCAGATGCCAAGTTAAAAGAAAAGGTATTTTTTTGTGGGGGGAATGGGATTTCATTGATTACATAGTTGGTATATGCATGCTGAAAACCTAGGGAGGGTTGGGGGGGGGGCAGGTATGATGTGGTACATAAACATTGGAAGCATCTGGGATGTTGGCACTTATCCATACTGAAGTTCCTGCCATGTGGCCCAGCATCTCTGATCCTCCATGTGAACCTACCTAAGGGAAAAGAGTGTGAAGGACTACATAAGAATTTTCATAGTGGGCTGGAAAGTTGGCTCAGTGGTAGAGCGCTTGCCTTGCATGCCTGAGGCCCTGGGTTCGATTCCTCAGCACCACATAAGCAAAAAGGAAAAAGCTGGAAGTGGCGCTGTGGCTCAAGTGGTAGAGCACTAGCCTTGAGCTGAAGAGCTGAGGGACAGCGCCCAGGCCCTAAGTGCAGGCCCCCAACCAGACCCCCCCCAAAAAAAGAAAGAAAAAAAGAATGCTCATAGCAGCATGGTAAGGATGCTTATAGTAAGGAACTGACAACTCAATACCTACCAATAAGTGAATAGATAAATGTATTGTAAATCCTGAAGCAAGCAAAACCAATCCAGTATGAAGAGGGCCAAA
>NW_012267286.1:9994033-10014330 GCF_000151885.1 Dipodomys ordii
CCTGAGTAGCTAGGATTACAGGCGTGAGCCACCAGCGCCCGGCTCTTCCCTATTTTGATATGGATTAACTTTTATAGATATGTGCAGATGTCACAGATAATTGGGCTATAAACTCAAGACTTGTGAATATTATATAAGTATACATCAAAACAATTCCTTTTGGATTTATGTAAAATATTAATTAGAATGACATGGGGAAACTAGTTCCTCAATTTAGAAACTATTCTTTATATTTCCCTTAAAGAGCATATATGTGTATGTTATACTATAAATATAAATGTAACAAATTCCCATCTGTAACTAGACTAATAAAATTTTAAGTGTTTATATTAACATAGTGCTTCATGATTATCTTAAGATTCAAGAACTTACAGCAAATGAACATCAACTTTTTAAGTTAAAAGAAGATGTCAGAGAAGCACAGAAACAACTCAAGAAACAAAGTTTTGCTCTGAATAAAATGGAAATGGAGAACTTAAGTTTGGTTCAGAAGCTTCATGAAAGCCATGAAGAACTGAAATCTGTAATGAAAGAAAGAGATGATGTAAGGAGAATAGAGCAGACTCTAAAGTTAGAGAGAGATCAACTCAAGGAAGACCTGCAGAGAGCCATAGCCAGAGTAAGTTGTGCACTTTCCCTCTTAGCTAGTCAACATCCTTGTTTTTTACTAGAATATGTTCATTGTAGAAAGGGATTTCGTTTTTATATATCCATACATGCATATAATGCACTTTATTATTTACTCCCCCTCAATTTTTTAAGCAACTTGTAATGGATTTCATTATTCTGTTTATACGTGCATTGTACTTACGGCATACTCACCCTCCTAGCCTCTTCTTTCTGTTTCACCCAGAGAGCCAGAATGAATTGGCATTCTTTTTTTCTTTCTTTTTAGGTCTATATTCCACATAAGAGAGAGAACAGGCAATAGTTGTCTTTCTCAGTCTGACTATTTCACTCAGTGATCCTCAGTTAAAATCATTTCCCTTCAAATAATGCAATTTTATTTTCTGTAGCTAAAGCTCCACTGGGTTTATATACCACATTTTCTTACCCATTCATGAGCTGATCATCACCTAGGCTGATTCTATAGTTTGGCTGAATAGTTTGGCTAGTATAAACGTGTATGTGCAGATCTCTGTTGTATGCTGACATATTCCTTTGAATGTATGCCCAAGAGTGGTATTACAGAATCTTATGGTAGTTCTTTAGTTTTGGTGGTTTTTCCTATGTGCTGGTACTAGGGCTTGAACTCTGGAATTTAAGCTCTTACTTGGCTTTTTTGCTCAAGGATGGCATTCTACCATTTGAGCCACACCTCTGCTTTGTGCTTTTTTGGTGGTTAATCGGAGATAGAGTCAGGTTTGTCTGCTTAGGCTGGCTTCAAACCAAGATCAAAAGTGATGCTCCATTACATCTTTATATTTCTCTCGTTTAATAGTAAAGGATGTGGAAACAGGACTGGAACTAAAAATTGTTCATATGCATTTGAAAAAACAAGAACCCTTTCAACTTAGTGAGAAAGTTTTAGAGAAAACAACTCACATTGCAAAGATTCAAAAGAATTTAGATAAATCCAAAGATGAACTAAAGAAAAAGTTACATGTTGTTTGTTCTTCTTTGGAAAGTAATTATATCCAAAGTCATTTTGGAATGAGGAGAATGTAGATACATAGCTAGAAATAACAACCAAGCATTCCTAATGCAAAAATCTAAACTCTGAAATATGCCAATGTGAAGATTAAAACCTCAAGTTTCAGAGCATTTCACATATTCTTATGAGGGATTCTCAACCAGTAAAGTTGGTGCAAATACTCCACAAACTCAAATGCTTCTTGATCCAGGCAGAATACTCTGTTCATGTAAGGGATTTTGAGTTTGGGTATATGTACACGTATACATGGTGGCATTCTGTTAGCATTCTAACTTACTTTATAATTATCTCAAGATCTAAGAACTTCCAATTTTTAAAGTGGAAGATGATGTCAATAACAATGAAAGTGAATGAAATGAAACAATTGAAGAAGCAATTTGAGACCTAAAACTATGGATCACTTGTACTTAAGAAACTGTATGAAAACATCATCAAAGAGATAAAAGTTTGGGCTAAGGGTATGGATGAGCTGAGGATATGAGTCTCTCAAAATGGAAAGAGACCCATTCTGAAAAGCCCTATGCTACAGATAATAACTAAAGTGAATTCAGACTATTCTGCTATCAAGTAACTATAAGAATCATGCTTTTTATTTATTTTTTTAAAGGAGTACTAATGTATTGAGGGTTTTTTTTCTGGAAATTTCTCTGGATATTAAAAGTTGGTTGGAAAACTTAATACGTTTTCACACAAATAGGAATCATATTTTTTTTTTGTTCTTTTTCAATCATGGGGCTTGAACTCTGGGCCTGGGCACTGTCCCTAGCTCTTCAGCTCAAAGTGAGTGCTCTTCCACTTGAGCCATAGCACCACTTCTAGGAAACACCTTTTTAAAGGACTTTTTCAGAAAATTTTGGTTGCTTCATTTTTAAGAAGAGCAATGTTGGTGACATGGTTCAGTTGGTAAAGAGCGCTAGCCAGTAAGCAAAAGCAGAAGGTACTGAGTTTGAGTCCCAGTCTCAGACCTAAAAAAGAAGGAAGATGTAAAGCAGACTTTTCTTTAGGGAGGGGCAATTAATAAAAGTGGTTAAGGGTTAGAATTATTTAAATATTTGAAAGGGTTAGGTTTATAAAAGGTTAAATACCCCATTTCTGTACTTCAGAATGATTTGGAAGAATGGAACTAAATCTAAAACCTAATTTGCAGCTATGGAGAGTAAATCCTATTACCAGAAAAAAAAACGCAATTCTCCCAATTTTTCCCCCAGTGAGTTGAGGTCACTCATTGTAAGATTTTGTGATACTGTTACTCATTTTCTTCTCCTTAATTACAAGAGTAATGATTAATTCTATTTTTGAAGGTTGGTATAAAAATATGAGTAAGGTATGGAGCCACAGGCCTTTAGCTACCCAATACCTGGATAGCTAAGGCAGGAAGATCACAAATTCAAGGTCAGCCTGAACTATATAGGGGGACCAGATCTCAAAAAATTTAAATTAAATTTTAAGGTTAGAATACATGATTTGTCATTATATGTGAATGTGATTTTTGCCTATTTCTTTCTTAAACCAGGATCATCAGAATCACCAAGAGGTAGTAAAATTTGAAACGTTATTATGTGATGGAGAACCCCAACATACAGAAAGCCTGAGAGAAAAATGCTTCAAGATAAAAGTAAGTGTCCCCCATAGGAACAACATGTGACTATAAGCACCCTTCCAAGAGCCTCACAAAGCCTAAAATGGAATCAGTAGTGTCAAGCACTTTTCTAAACATAGTACCACGTGCATGTTTGGGCATAATACATACACAGATTACACAATGGGAGTTCATGGTTTTCAAATGACACTTGGAAAAGTAATTGCAAATGGTAAAGGGTTAAGCCAACCAGGTATCTAGGGGAAGAGCGATATGCTGGAGAGAATGGTTGTGGGACAGTAGTGTGCCTTGTGAGTTCAAGAACAGACAAGACTTTGGGTTTTCCACTGTGGGAGTTTGGTCCCTGTGGGCGACCCAATCTCTGTTACACTTCAAAGGGAAAATTATGGTTATAGTATTGAAAATTGAATGGAAGCAGAAGGACTGTTTGCCATACTGACTTCTAAGAATTGGATAAAGATGGTGAAGGCTTGGTCCAGAGAGGTAGCCAAGGACATTGGTAAGCCATGCTTAGATTCTGAGCATACAGTTGGAAGGTAACAAGTTATTGTCATCCTGTCAGAATACAGGATCTCAGGCAGGTACCAATGGCTCACACCTGTAATCCTAGCTATTCCAGAAGCTGAGATCTGAAAGTTGGAAGGCACCTCAGGCAGGAAAGTCTGTGACACTTATCTCAATAAACTACTCATTAAAAGCTAGAACTAGAACTGTGGCACAAGTGGTAGAGCACAAGCCTTGAGCAAAAGAAGCTCAGAGTCAGTGTACATGCCAAGAGTTAAAGCCTCAGAACCAGAAATAATAATAATAACAACATAATACAAGATCTCTCAGGACACTGTTGCTAGTGTATGGCTAGATCATGTAGCACATTCTCCACACAAGTCTGTTCAATATGCTGCTCCCCGATTTTAAAAATGTGATTATAGGAACATTTTTTAATGTAGTTTTATTTCTTTTAAGCTATGTCTATATCGGTTTAACAGATTTCACACATACTTTTTTTTTAACTTGATTCCCTAAAAAGCTTGGTGGCACAGATTGTAGTCTTTATGTTGTACTTGAGAAAATAGCTCAGTAAATTCCCTAATCAAAACATGGCAGAGAAGGCAGGTGCTAGTTGTTCATGCCTGTAATCCTAGCTACTCAGGAGGGTGAGATCTGAGAATTGTGGTTCAAAATCAGCCCAGGCAGTAATGTCCATAAGACTCTTATCTCCAATAAACTACTCAGAAAAAGCCGGTGTTGTGGCTCAAGTTGTAGAGTTCTAGCCTTGAGCAAAAGAAGCTCAGGGAGGACAGTGCTCAGGCCCTGAATTCAAACCCCAAGACCACCCAAAACAAAAAACCTGATTCTGGGAAAGGATTAGCAGATTTCTGGCTGGAGTTAGTGATGTGTAAAGAGTTTACCACACTGGTAACTGGGTAGCATGAGCCTTAGACATGTGTTTGTATGCCCTGTCTCACTGTCCTTTAGCTACAATACATACTAAATTGAGTTCACTCAGATGTTTCACTTTGCCAGTGCTTGTTCAATGGCTCACACCTGTAATCCTAGCTACTTGGGAGACAGATCAGCAATATCACAATTCAAGGCCAGCCTAGACATTACACCCCATCTCTGCTAATAGCTAGGCATGTGGTATCTGTCATCCTAGCTACATAAGAGGCTGAAATTGGTAAGATCCCAGTTCCAAGCCAGCTGTGCGAAAGGAAGAAAGCAAGGAAGGAAGAAAGGAAGGAAGGAAAAGAAAGAAAAGGGAGAGGGGGAAGGGAGGAGAAGAGAAGGGAAATGAAAGGAAAGTAATAAGAAAAAGAAAGATGTGAGAGACCCATGGCAATAGAAGAAATTGGACATGGTGGCATGTATCTGACATTTAGCCATAACAAGAAACAAAATAGGCAGATCACAGTCCAGGGGTGGATCCTGAACACAGAATGAGACCCTATCTCAAAATAACCAGTTCAGAAAACTGAGTTGGAGGCATGACTCAGCAGTTGAGCACCTGCCTTGCAAGCATTAGACCCTGGGTTTAAAACCCTAATGCTGCTTCCCATCCCTCCAAAATATCATTTAAAAGAACACACATCACAATCATAGGGAACCTGGTTTCTGGTTTTCTTTACCTATGTTCTTAAAATTCCCACACTGATTACATATCATTACTACCACCTAAAACCAATACTGTGTTTCATTTTTGCCTTTGAAACACCTTTTAATACCTTTAAATTGCACAGTATTAAAGCATTAGTTGTGTTACAATTCTAGTATTATAACTACTTAGTGTTAAATTGGATGCATTGTTATTTCCTTTAGGAGCTTCTGAAGAAGTACTCAGAGATGGGTAATGATTATGAGTGCTTGGACAGATTGTCTCTTGACTTGGAGAAGGAAATTGAAACCCAAAAGGAGATTTCAGTCCGAGTAAAAGCAAACCTCTCACTTACACACCCACAAACCAGAGAGATTCAGAAACTTCTTACTGCAAACCAGAGATGTTCCATGGAATTCCACCGAGTCTTAAAAAAACTTAAGGTACCACCCTTTTTAGTTATACCCTTATGAAATTTCACCTACAAATTTCCAGGTATGGGCTGGGAAAGTGACTCAGTGGTAGAGCGCTTGCCTTGCATGCCTGAGGCCCTGGGTTCGATTCCTCAGCACCACATAAGCAAAAAGGAAAAAAGCCGGAAGTGGCGCTGTGGCTCAAGTGGTAGAGCGCTAGCCTTGAGCTGAAGAGCTGAGGGACAGCGCCCAGGCCCAGAGTTCAGGCCCCACGACTGGACCCCAAAAAAAAAAAAAAAAAAAAAAAATATATATATATATATATATATATATAAAATTTTTTTAAAGAAAATAGATCTCAAATGTCTTAGCTGGAAAATCTAGGTGATTAGCAATAAGGAGACAGTATGTATATTAAGATGGATGGATGGCTAGATGTAGGTAGGTATAGATGTAGATCAATCTAGATACCTAAGCCAGGAAGTCAGAGCAATGGAAATACAGAAGTAGCTTCTGCAAGTTGACTCTCTTAAGATATAAAGAGGAAAAATTAGGGGATGATAATAGCTTCTTTCTTCCTCATGTATCAAAAGTCTTCCTCATGTATCAAAAGAGATAAATAATAAATGACATACTTTCCTACCTCACAGTCTCAGGGAGTTAATGTCTTCTAAATACAATAAAAATTTCATTTTTCTATGTTTGCTTCTACAAGTATGTGTTGAGTCATGTTACAAAAGTAAAGGAAGAGCAGCATGATTCCATCAATAGACTTGAAGTGGATTATGTCAATGAAGTGGAAAAGCAAAGTGAACTGCAAATGAAAATATGGAACCTTCAACAGAATTCTGACATGCCATCCCAAGAATTAAAGGACCAAAAACTCAACCAGATTATGGATCAACACGCTGAGGTATAATTTATTTTAGGTTTTGATTCTAGTTTAAGCCTTTTTTTCAAGTCAAAAGGTCCCTTTTCATGTGTTTAGAATCATTTTCACCGACCAGAAATTTAAAATAGATTTCAGAATAACAACTGGGCTGACATAAAGATTCAACCTCCTTTCAGAACTCCGTAGACACAGAAAAAACACTTGCAAGTGGAAGTAATGGCATCCCAGATTAAATCTCAGGTGCTTTCTCTCAGTTCTTGCATCTGTGCAAGATATTCCAGTCCATCTGTGACTGGAAGTCAAAAACAACTCCCTTGGGGTGGGAGGATGTAGTCAGCTTCAATGTGTACCACCATGCCCAACTTCTTTCTACTGAGATGAGGTCTCACAAACTTTTCTGCCTAGGCTGGCCTAGAACCACAGTCTTCCTAATCTTAGCCCTTCCCAGCAGCTGGGAAGGTATACACCACTGTGCCCAGCTACTAATTGAAAAGGGGTCTCTGGTGTATATGCCTGGGCTGGCCTCAATCTGCAGTCCTCCCAATCTCAGCTTCCAAAGTAGCTACTATTATAATTGTGAGCCATTGGTGACTGACATACTTGAAAATACTATGAATGAGATTCCAACGTGATTTTCACATATATCTGTGATATATATCATATATATAATTTTTTGCATTTCATATAGTAGTTACACAAAATCTTTCCTAATGATCAATCAATTTATTTCATGGTTTTCACACAGGAAATTCTCAAAGATTTCTCAGAAAATGACTTCACCAGCATAAAGACCGAATTGCAACAGGTGCTAAGCAACAGGAAAAAAATGACTCAGTTTTTAGAAGAGTGTTCAAAAACTACTTTTGATATACAGAAGGTTAAATGTGGCATCCAGAAAGAAAACACGAACATTTGTCAAGTGAATAACTTCTATAATAACAAGATAAATGTAAGTATATTAGCTTTATGATGCTGCTTCATTCTTTCTGTTGTTTGCTTTGTTTTTCTACTTCATTCCTGAGAAACTTAAAATGAGTTAACTTTAAGTCTGCTTCATTTATTTATATATTCATTTTAAGAAAAGTTGGTTTTAGCTGGATGCCACCTATAGTCCTAGCTACTCAGGAGGCTGAGGATCCCAGTTCAAAGCCAGCCTAGGCTAGAATGTCAGTGAGCCTCCTATCTCTAATTAGCTCCCAAAAAGCCAGAAATGGAACACCCAGGTCCTGCATCCAAGCCCAGAACTGGCACCCTAAAAAAAAAAGCCTGGTTTTGTAAAACATATTCTTCCTCTAATGTATTAGACTTCCTTAAGATAATTAAATATAAATTCATATATAATATAATTTCAAATATAAATATATACCTATGAAAGTAACAAACTGAGGCTAGGCACAGTGGCTTATGCCTATAATTCTAACTGCTCAGTGGCACAGATCAGAAGAATCATGGTTCCAGGGAAACCTCAAGCAAAAATTTCATGAGACCTCAGTTCAACGAATAAAAATCGCACACCTGCCAACTCAGCTACCCCTGCCAATGGTTGGTCTCTATTCTTTCTGTGGCATCACGGCCGTTTCCAGAATGTAACACTGGACAGAGTCTCCACATTATTTTCTCTCACTAGTAATGTGAATGGACCCATTTGTCTAGTGGCATGCATACTAAATGACATCTTGTGACTACCAAGTTTTGACAGTTAGAAATACAGCTGCTATAAGCAGACATATGAAGTTTTTCTTCTGAACAATTGTTTCAGCTTGTTTGGGTAAATCCCATGGAATGTAGTAGCTGGCTTCTGGTAAAAGGCTGCTCACTTTTGTAAGATACTGATAGACTGTTTTCCACAAGAGGCTGTGTTACAGGTATTTGTGATGCCGGCAGGCAATGAGTGATTTCAGAACTAGTAACCTTCAATGTTATAGACAGTCCTGATGACAATTCTCTGCATGGAAATAAGACTTTCACATTATCAATCATCAGGGAGTTATTTTCCCTATAAACACTAAGGTATGGAAAATAGGTCATAGCTGCATATAGTAGGTCTGCTGTGCTGTCAGCTGTAGTCTATATAATGCCCCTGTAAATTACTTTAGAAGTGTAAAGGTGTTTTGCTATTCAACAGGCCATAATAAATGAGTTGTCAGAGTTTGAAGAACGAAGTGCAGTTCGATCCAAAGAATGGGAGCACAACCTGGAATCAATGAGAGAGAAAAGTCAAAAACTACTTAGCGACCACCAGATGTTGTCAGTCTCCCAGGTGCCTGGGCCCTGCGTTACTCCTCCTACTCAAGACAATGCAAATCACAGTACAATGAGAGCCATGCAGCTAACCACAGAGGTATGTGAATCCTCACATAGTCATCTTCAGTTTAAAGCTGTTTCATGGAGTTCTTGATCACTTTTCATCATATGCATTTGACTTTTTTACATATATTTTCATTTTTAATCCCAAAACTAATAAAAATAAAAGGCCAGGTATAAGCCTATAATCCAAGCTACTCAGGAGTCAGTTCCAAGGTCAGCCCAGGAAAAAGTATTAGACTCTATTGGAAAAAGAAAGTGAAGCAAAAACTTGGGGGCATGATTCAAGTGGTAAAGCACGTGCAAGCACAAAGCCCTGAGTTCTTTCTTCAGTTCTATACATGCATACATACATACATACATACATTCATTCATTCATTCATACATAAATGAAGAGATATTTGTGTGTGTGTGCACACATGCACACAAACTCTACTTCAGTGACTTCCATGCAGATTCAGTTAATTTCTCTCCAAAAAACATGTCTTATATTCCCAGTAGGCTATATTAATGGAAAATGATTCCTCACTTTTTAAAAAAATCAGTTAATAAGTACACTTTTAATAGCATTATTATAATATTGGAATGTCTATTTAACATGCTTAACACTAACCAGGAGGTCACAAAACCATTGTACTGTTTCATCTGTGCCATTTAAGAATTTGATGATTGGGGGCTGGGAAGGTGGCTCAGTGGTAGAGCGCTTGCCTTGCATGCATGAGGCCCTGGGTTCAATTCCTCAGTACCACATAAGCAAAAAGAAAAATGCTGGAAGTGGCGCTGTGGCTCAAGTGGTAGAACGCTAGCCTCGAGCTGAATAGCTGAGGGACGGCGCCCAGGCCCAGAGTTCAGGCCCCACAACTGGACCCCCCCCCAAAAAAAAGAATCTGATGATTGATTGATATAAAATATTGGCATTTGGAGCTGGGCACCGGTGGCTTATGCCTGTAGTCCTGGCTACTCAAGAGGCTGAGATCTGAGGATCGCAGGTCAAAGCCAGCCCAGGCAGGAAAGTCTATGAGACTCTTATCTCCAATAAACTACCAGAAAACTGGAAGTGGTGCAGTGGCTCAAGTGATAGAGCACTAGCTTTGAGCTGAGAGCTGAGGGACAGCACCCAGGCCTAGAATTCAAGCCCCACGACTGACCAAAAAAAAAAAAAAATATATATATATATATATATACACACACACACACACACACACACACATATATAGGTATTTCTTAATCTAAAAGTCAGCATCTTCTAAATAAGGAAAATATCATGTCTCTTTCCTTTGTTATTATAATCTGGGAAAAATTAACACTATCTGAATGCAGTCATCATTTTCTCAAATCCACACCGTGATTCTGCCTTTAGGGTAGTCCTGAGAAGTTTTTGTTTTCTCTAATAGAAAATTCAGGAGCTGGAAACTTCCCTCCGTGAAGCTAAAGAAAGTGCTGTCCATAAGGAAAACAAGATCATAAAGATGCAGAAAGAACTAGAAATAACCAATGACATGATAGCACGACTTCAGGCCAAAGTTCATGAATCAGACAAATGCCTTGAAAAAAATAAAGAAACAATCCAGATGCTTCAGGTAAATAAAAGTTACTTTTCTTATATGTTGGATTTGAAAAATGATTTGGTTCTGTCCTCCTTACCAAAACTTCCAGTTCCCTGTCCTATCTGAAGTTTATTATTCAGGCTCACAAAAATGCAAGCAACTTAGATGGAATTTTTCATATATAATGTCGATCATTTTTATTATGCTAGAAGAGAGAATTTTAAAACTCATTAACATTGTTCTTTATACATGGAAAGTACTTTTTTCAAAAATTAATGTGTTTTTTCAATCTTTTATTGAGTCTTTTTTTACAACACTGGTGAAATTGAAAGTAGTTTTATTGTATGCTTTTTCTCTCTATAAAACAAGGACAAAGTTGCTCTAGGTGCTCAGCCCTATCAGGAAGAAATTGAAAATCTCAAAATGAGGCTGGTGGAGGTTGACCTTGAAAAAATGAAAAACACCAAGCAATTTGAGAAGGAGTAAGTCTTTGCCTTCATTGAACAAATACTTACTGGCTTACCTGTCTTCCTAAACTACATAAATAAGTGATCTATGAAAATGCTGCTTATATATATATATACATGTATATATGTGTATATATATGTATATATAAGCAACATTTTAAATTATTAAATTATCATTTTGTATTCAAGTTAAGCAGTTTTGGTCAATTAACTCCCTGTGTCTTTTAATGCTTCCTTCTCAGCCATAGAAAAAAGAAAAATAGCCTTTCATGCTTAAAAGTGAACATTGTGATACTTCTCTCTTTTTTTTCCTATTGTGTTTCTATAAGGATTTTTTTTTCCTATTGTGCTTCTATAAGGATTATGCTTTCTTGCTGTAATCCCAGCACTCAGGAGGCTGATCCATAAAATCATGAGTTCATGGGCTACTTAACTTTTTTTAAAAAAGAAAAAAGAAGGATGATTCTGCACTGGGCTAAAGACTTACATTTTATTGAAATTCTATTAGATTCTTAATTATAAAAGACATTTTTACTGAGAAAATGGAGTCAACAGATATTCTCATAGTTCTTCACAAAAGCAAAAACTATCTTTTTATCATTGCTAACAAATGCTTAATATAATAAGTTATAAAATGTACAGAATTTCACCTTGGGCCTCAGTTTGATACAGTCAAGGTTTGCCTTATTGACAATATAGAGGGAAAAAAATAATGCTTTTCTTTTTTATATTCTAGTAAAATTGTACATTGTAACAGATCTATGGCTTGTTTTATGGTGTCTCCAAATAGTGTTCACTTAATATCTGCTGGGCTTCCAGAAATTTTCAAAGAATTGGTTTTTCAATATAGAGGAAACTAGACTGTCCCCACAACTGAACAGAATCCTTCCGCAAATGGGTTTGTAGCTATAAAGGCCGTGATGGGAAGGTTACTATGAAAGCTCGTCTGCTGCTGTTATGGGAATTATGTCAGTATAATGTACTGGAAAATTCTTGACCACAGGTCTGTTTGTTCCTCCATGTAAAACTAGTTACTGGACTTTTACATATTATTATTATTGTTGTTGTGGTTAGAATTCATTCTACAAAAGCCACTGTGGACTATCAGAAAGAAGTAATAAGAGTCTTGAGAGAAAACCTCAGAAGAAATCAACAGGACCAAAATACCTCAAGTAAGTAGAAAATGAAGACATTTTCAGATCCTTCCCATTTACTTCAACACACCTGCAGACTTCGAAAACTCCAATGTTGTGTCATTCTAAGCTCAACTTAATGACCACACTTAAAATTAATGCATTGCAGTATTTTTCTTATTACATATCTTTTAAGTTTGCTCTAACCTCACCTGCTTATGCATTATAGAGTCTTTAAATTCTTGAGTTTTGAGACTGAGAATATGGCTTAGTGGTAGAATGCTTGCCTAGCATGCATGAAGCCCTGGGTTCAATTCCTCAGTAACACACAAACAGAAAAAGCCAGAAGTGGCGCTGTGGCTCAAGTGGTAGCGTGCTAACCCTGACAAAAAGAGGCTCAGAGACAGTGCCCAGGCCCTGAGTTCAAGCCCCAGGACTGGCAGAAAAGAAGTCTTGAGTTATATTTTCTGCATTATCAGATCTTTACAGATTCCTGAGATATTTTCACTACTATAAATGAATAATTTCACTATCAAGGAAGAACTGCCCTCCCCAATAAAAATCAAGCACATTTTGCTAGACTTTAACAATGTGAAGCTATTAAAGGCAATTAGAGCATAGTAGAAATAAATCTTGTAATTATTTGCTCATTAAACTGTAAGAGTCTTGATAATTACTTAGAAAATTCTTTGAGATGTATTTAGATACTTTTAGTAATTCATCATGTAATTTTAGCATATGCAGTCCTCAAACCTATTTTCTCCTATTTCTGCTTCTCCCATTATTTTTATGAGATTACTGAGTAGTATTTGGTGTGTCTAGCTAAAACTCGGAGCAATCTCCACACTGCCCTCACTGGCTGACCAAGTGAAATCCTGGAACCCCTGACTCATAATGTACCTGTGAAGATCAAACCAAAGTTGTTTGTGGGCACACACTGAAAATTCTAAATGCTAAGCAAAATACAAGACGGGATTTGCAAAATCTAAGATATTATCTGCATATTTCAAAAGAACATAGAGATATTCTCAGCAGTATTGGTAGGACCTGTTCTGCATGACCTTCCTCAGTGTCTGCTGGATGATCTCCACTCCTATCTATAAGACGTCAAGGGAAACTGGACATCAGTGGCTCATTCCTGTAACCCTAGCTAATCAAGAGGCTGAAATCTGAGGATTGTGGTTCAGAGTCAGCCCTGGCAGATAAATTTGCCCAAGCTGTTATCTCCAAATCCACCACCAAAAATCAAGATTAGAGGTGTGGTTCAAGTAGTACAGCACTGACTTTGAGTCAAAAAAAAGAAAAAAGAGCTCAAAGTCCTGAGTTTAAGCTCTAGTATCATATAAGTGTTATAAGTGAGTCATATAAGTGTTATAACCCAATTATAAAGAACTGATTTATGTTTCATATACACCATATATATACAACCTGAAACCAATTTTATATGATAATCATATGACATAATAATCAGGTATACACAGTGAGCCATTGGAAAGCAAAGGTGCCACTATATTAGCCACCCAGGTAAACAGTCCCAAGTTTCCCACGTGTGTGATCTCTGTGCTCAAAACCTTTTCAATATCTGAGCATTTCAGATTTACCTATATTGTACCTGAATTCTACCTCTCCTTTATGAAATATTGATGTGGTTGACCTAATGTGTTATTACACTAACACACAGCTCACATTTTTATGCAGTTTTACCTGCAGTCTGAGGAACAGTTTCTTGCATCATTTTCATACAAGAATAATTACTAACACTTGCTTCCCTGTCATTCAGAAGTATATATTGAGTACTTAAACCGTACTAGCTGACTGGGCTGGAATTCATGTATGCTCTACGAAAGCCAGCGCTGGGAATGAGCATGGCTGGGAAGCAGGGACCAACTAGACAGCCCTCACTGGGGTGACTGCTGTTATTGTGGTCAGGGTGGAAGATCGTGAGCCAGATAGCTTACTGGGATTGGTTAAGGTGAGCACTAATTATACTTATAATCCTAGCTCCTACAGAGGCTAAGATCTAAGGATCAAGGATCCAAGCCAGCCTGTGCAGACAAATCTTCAAGACTGTGAGGTCAAATTAAAAGCTGAAGCTGGAGACCTGGTTCAAGTGATTGAGTGTTAGCCCTGAGTAGAAAACGTTCAAGCCAGGGATAATGTTAGAGGGAATCTGTTGCTAGATAATGAGGTTCTCACATGGGTGTGCATTTGCCTCCCACAGTGGTATCAGAACACACTCACTCTCAGCCCCCAAGTAAACCCTTGACCTGTGGAGGCGGCAGCGGCATTATACAAAGCACCAAAGCTCTTATTTTGAAAAGTGAATATATAAGGCAAGAGAAGGAAATTTCTAAGCTAAAGCAGCAAAATGAGCAGCTAATAAAGCAAAACAGAGAACTGTTAAGGTAAGACCTGCCCCCTACCTCTTGTACGTGTATTGTCCCCCGGTCCCCAAGCGCAGGCCCTGCCCCTCCTGTTCCAGTGCTGTGCTAATACTGGGGGTGGGGTTATACGTACAAACTTGGTGTACTTAGAAACTCATCACTGTTACTGGGCAAGCAATTTTTAGAGTTCATGTGATATGTCTTTTTTAACAAGAATAATAATATGGGAGCACCACTACAGATGTTAGCTGTTTATTATCTGACCTATTTTTGATGGAGCCAACAACCAGGAAATAGAGGCCTTTGAAGGCACAGCTGAGATAAACCACAAGTCTAGATCCACAGATAATGAGGCCCTTACTCAGTGGACAGCTAACTCCTAGGTCCATTAACTAGCCTATTTACTTTACAAACAAATGTAATAAATTTACTTGTGTGGTTTCTTCCACTATGGAAGATTAGAGTATCTAAAAACAATACAATAGAAGAAAACCAAGCATTAAATAATTTTCAAATAAATAGTTCTTTACAAACTCAAAAACGCAGGCTTACAGGCTTATGCCTGTAATCCCAGTATTCACATGGTCGAAGCAAGAAGATCAAAAGTTTGAGGCCAGCTTGGACTGTATAGTGAGAATATCTCACTATACAGGAGGGAGGAAGAGAGCTAAACTAGAGAAACTTTTTAAGATGTTATGAAAAGGAAGTCTGATCTTATGTGGAAGTTGGGTGAGAGTCATAACCAAACACTAAAATACAGTACATCTGGAACAGTATTAGGAATTAATCTAGATGAAGAAGTACAATATCCTTTGTAAAGTTCATAAAAGACTCATCCATAAGACTAATCTATTGAATTGTTGCAGCAGTATCAGTACATAAACCATTCTGAATGATAAAAATTCACCTGAAAATCCAGTGTCACAATTTCATATCCACAGTGTTATATAGACCCAATCTCACTTTCTGAACTATGAAAATAGTTCAAACCTGAAAACATTTTATTGAAATTAAAATGTAAATGTGAGGAAATGGTAACTTTCATGTTTTGTATACTTTAGGAGAGCTTTTTTTAAAAAAACATATTTTTATGTGACTACGTTTAAGAATTAGGCAGTCTAATGATATCCTTTTTTTCCCTTATACTTAAGCAGTAATCATCATCTTTCTGATGAAGTCAAAATTTGGAAGGAAAGAACCCCTAAGAGAGCAGCTCAGCAAGAAGTGACATGTGAGAATTCTTCAAAGTCTCCTAAAGTAACGGGAACAGATTCTAAAAAGAGACAGAACGTGTCATCCCATTGCAAGGAGTTGAATGTACAAGATGCTGTGCCAAAGGAGTCGCCACATTCCTGGTTCTTCGATAACCGATCAAAGTCTTTCCCAGGACCTCATCCAGTTCACTATTTTGATAACTCTGGTTTAGGCCTTTGCCCAGGTAGGTGAATGTACAGGTTACCTGGAAATACATGGATCACAACTGGAACTTCTAAATGTTTGATACCAAAGGTCAAGTTTAGACAAGAGATTTGGTCTCATATGAGAAAGTCAGCTCTTCTGAGGCTTGGGACTAAAGAGCTGTCAGGTTTTACCCCATTGCCTCAAAACTTCAGTGTCATGAACTCTTCCTCCTATTGTTAAGTGGTTACCTTTTACCACTGGGGTGACATTTTCAAAATTTATAACTCGTTCTCTTCCTTAGCACAGCTTAAAATCTCTCCAAGTCTTCTAGCTGCTCTCAGGACAAGGCACAATTCATTTGTACAATTTTTAAAAGTCCCACATACCTAACTCTTCACCCACCTATGGAAATCTGTACTTAAGAAGGTTCTTGAAATGTTCACTACAATACATACAGTAGTAGCCCACCTTTATCCATGGGGCTTTCATTCGAAGGCCTGTGTAGATGCTTGAAATCCTGGATAGTATAGGATTCTCTATGTGCTACTTTTTCCTATGCATACTTACTTTTAATCAATTTTGACCTTTTCCATTTAAAAGGAGCAATGTATGGTATCCCTTTGGTATAAAGATGGCCAGCCTGCCTGCTTTTAAGGCTGTGGTGCTATTACTAAGTAAGACAGGGTTGCCACACACAAGCACTCCAATACTAGATGGCCATTGGGATGCTGAGATGCTGCTATGCACACATCCGGTGTGAACACAATAAACCAAGCAATGATGCATGTCCAGGGCAGGGCAAAGCAAGTTTCCATCACTACTCATGGTGCCATACCATTTAAAACTTTAATTTTTATTTCTGGAGGTTTCTAGTTAATACAATTGGATTATAGTTGTCCACAGGTAACTGAATCCATAGAGAGTAAACTTGGGATAACAGGTGATTACTATATTTGTCTGGTATAGCACACCATTTTGTTTCCTAAAAAAATGGGCTAGATGAGATTCAAACTTAATTCATGTTTAATTCTCGCACATTAATGTAGTCTAGATGAAACTTTCTCACCTCTTGGCTTTATGTATTCTACAGTTTTCCTAACAGTTCTGGTTATGGCACAATGAAGAATAAACTTCTTTCTTTTTTTTCATTTGGTGCCAATAAAGGAGCTTGAACTCAGGGCCTGGGAGATGTCCCTGAGCTTTTTTCTTCAAGGCTGGCACTCTACCACTTGAGCCACAGCTCCACTTCTGGTTTAGGAGTGGCTTCAATTGTGATTCTCAGATCTCAGCCTCCTGAGAAGCTAGGATTATAAGCGTGAGCCACCTGTGCCCAGCCACCTTTTTAATTACCAAATGCAGTGGACCACATTACCATTTCCCATTTCTGTGTCCCTTCTGTGCCCAAGACCTTTCTTCCAAATGTGATTGATATCTTTCTAATAGGATTTGTTTTTATTTTATTCTCAGAAGAACAAACTGAAGGAGCAGAGAATGTGGATCCTCAGCCACGGCCTTGGCACACCTCTTCAGGAAAAGATGAACCTGAATGCAAAATCCAGTAGGCCCCTCCATCATTCTCCATCTCTGGAGGCCCAGCACGCCTCCTTCAGAAAGGACCTTCTGTGCCTCCCCAGCGCGACTTAATTTTAGTTTAATTTTCACTTTGCCGCTCGAGGAAAGATGAAGGAACAAGATAGTAATTTATTCTAGTGATTTGTAGTGGTGATAACAGTGCAAATGCATGTGGTAATACTTTTAAACATTGAACTTTATATTTATTTATATATATACAATAAAGAAGAAAGTTATTGAAGGAAATTTCCTGGCTTTCCGTGTAGTCATAAAGTCTACCACTTGAGCCACAGCGCCACTTCCGGCTTTTTTCTTTTTGCTTATGTGGTGCTGAGGAATTGAACCCAGGGCCTCATTCAGACAAGGCAAGTGCTCCTCCACTGAGCCACCTTCCCAGCCCCAAAGTCTATATATTTTTTGGGGGGGGTCCGGTCGTGGGGCCTGAACTCTGGGCCTGGGCACTCTCCCTCAGCTCTTTAGCTCAAGGCTAGCACTCTACCACTTGAGCCACAGTGCCACTTCTGGTTTTTTTCTTTTTGCTTATGTGGTGCTGAGGAATCGAACCCAGGGCCTCATGCATGCAAGGCAAGCACTCTACCACTGAGCCACCTTCCCAGCCCCAAAGTCTATATTTTTAATTTGGAATTATGTATGTAGGGCTTAGAAGTAATTCTAAAACATAGCACATAAGTCAGTAACATTTATTGACAAAGTTGTAACTATGTTTTTAGAACCTTAAACATTCAATAAATGGTTAGCCAATTGGTTCTGAATTGCAGCTCCATGTGGTATTTCTGGGGGTTTTGATGGGTATTCTTTTTTTTGGCGGGGGGGTCCGGTTGTGGGGCCTGAACTCTGGGCCTGGGCGCTGTCCCTCAGCTCTTCAGCTCAAGGCTAGCGCTCTAGCACTTGAGCCACAGTGCCACTTCTGGTTTTTTTCTTTTTGCTTATGTGGTACTGAGGAATCGAACCCAGGGCCTCATGCATGCAAGGCAAGTGCTCTACCACTGAGCCACCTTCCCAGCCCTTTTGATGGGTATTCTATTCAGGACTTGGCTGTGAAAAATATACACATACTTTCTGGGTTTCAGTACTAGATTTTGTTTTTGATTTTTTAGGTGGTATTTCTGGAGGGAAAAGCTTCTAGTAGGTAGTACTTTTCCATTTTCATTAGATTCTAAGAACTTTTGGATTTCCTTCCCATTTCTTCAATGACCCATTCATCATTCAGCAATACATTGTTCAGTTTCCATGTATTTGAATATTTTCCATAGTTGTTTTTGCTGTTGAATTCTAGTTTTATTCCTTAGGGTCTGATCCAATTCAGGGAGTTATTTCAATTTGCTTATATTTGCTAAGTCTATGTTCACGATCTATTTTAAGTCATCTTGAACATAATAGATCACCAATATGATCAATTTTAAGAGGAAGTTGTGCACCTGTTGAAAACAGTGTGTATTGTGTGATGTGCAATGGTATCAAATGAGCTGGAGTGTTTGGGTAGGGGAGGGCTGTCTCCCACCCACCCAGCAGTCAACACTTGGAGCCAGGCTCAGGCCCTGGAGACTGAGTACTTAGCTTAGAGCACTCAAACTTATGGGAGTCATTTCTGATCTAGGAGAGTGGAACCTGGGACATCTCCAGTGCTCTTACATTCTCTGCCAGGAGTTTTCAGCCTCTCCTCAGCAGACTCCTAAAACAGCTCTGTCTAGCTTAGACAAGAGAGGCAAGACTGTCTCTGGTCCATGCCTCCACAGGGAGTCCCAAGTCTCCATTCCTCAAGGGGTCTCAAGTGGCTACCTCTTCCCTACAGCTTCTAAGCTGCCAGTTTGTTTCTTGCAGCTTATACTTCCCTATGGAGCCCAGTAAGTTCTCTCCCTCACAACCAATTGATGTACACATTACAGAGCAAGGTGTCCTGTGACTTCCTGAGCTGTATTTTCCTTATTCTCAGGCCTTCAGAGCAACTCCCCTAAAGCAATAGGCCCTCCTTCAAGATGGCATAAAACAAATCTTGCCTGCCATCTTGTCCTGTCATCCCGAATTTCAATTGTTCAGGCACAGAGGCTACATCCTCTTGTCTTTCTAGTCCCAGTCTTCCTTTTGCTTTCCTGAGTACAGAAATCCTTTTTCATTTTTCTGTTAACCTACTCATCCCCGTTTCCTATACAAACACTCAAAAATGGCTTATCAGACTTTGTTTTTCTCCTCAACTCTTCCCACTGGAAAAATCTCATAGATCAAATGATAATGTGTGTGAGAGAGAGAGAGACAGAGAGAGAGAGCTTAAAAGCTCAAGGCTAGCATTCTACCACTTGAGCCACAGCTCCACTTCCGGGTTTTTGGTGGCTAATTGGAGCTGAGACTCTCATGAACTTTCTTTCCTACTTGGGTTGACCAGGATCCTCAGTAGCTAAGACTATGGGCATGAGCCACCTGTGCCTGGCTCACATAATCTTTTCTATTCAACCTCTTCATTGTAGACAGAGTTCCTATCTGAGTAAAGTTTTCTCAACCTGAGGTCCTTAATTGTATATAAAGTATACCTGGATGAGTTTTATGTCATCTTAAGAACTGAGAACTTAAGATTTAAGAATTCTAGGTGAACTCATATGTGGACCTAATTTTCAGAGATGCTATAGTCTTTTACTAAAGAACTAAGACAGGGATGTTGGCTCATACCTGTAATTCTAGCTACTAAGGAGACAGATTGGGAGGATCATGCTTCAAAACCATGGCTTGCCTGTCATCCCAGCTACACAGGAAACATAAGATCACAGACTAGGCCACTCAAGGCATAAATTTAAGACCCTATTCATAGACTAGTGAAGGCAAAGG
>NW_012267286.1:10014595-10019828 GCF_000151885.1 Dipodomys ordii
TCAAGTTTGGGGTTTATAAAATGACTGGAGTCTGGAAATTCATTAAGGGGCTGTGCTTCTGTTTCTATTATTTTGGGTTCTATTTTTGCTCACCTGGAAGTTTTCTATATGTACAGCTCAAATTACAATGTAGTAGGCATCCTATCAATTTCATTTCTAGAAAACACCATGATTAGATTAGTCAATGACAAGACACAGGTTGGCACAAGTAAACTTACTGGGAACTACTGACTTCTGCACCAAGAAGTACCACTATCCATGGTATAGTGTTACTCAGGACAATGGTGGAGCAGGATGTTTGGAAAAGTGTGCACAAATAGTGCTACACCTGCTCTCTACCTGGCTATCTCCTTATGACTTGTAGCTAACAGCTCAACTGAGTTCCACTAGAGGGCAGCAGATACACATCCAAAATATGTGGCTGAAGCCACTTATTTTAAAAAAAGAAAAAACAACTGAAGAAATACTATACAAAGAATCTGAACGACAATCCCAGCATGCACTGCTGAGTGCCTGACTTGCTTCTGCACAAAGATCTAAGTCTGCTTCTCCTGCGGAGACCTGAGGACACCATTACTCTCTTCTCCAAAGTAAGATTTCCTGGTAGTTTGTTTTCCCAAAACTTTGGACTGGGGCAAACGGATGCTTAATGTTTAATGTTTAAGATGTTATTTGTTCTGCACTTTATTTCAAGATTAGTGTTAGCAGTTAGATGACGTAACAGGGCTTGGTTTGGATTTTTTCACAAGTCTTTCAGAGTAGCCAGAGGAAAAGTAGTTTAGCAGTATCTGTGCTAGGTAAACATTTGTCTTTCTGGTTCATGAAAATATTTATAGAGTTCCTGAAAATGTTGTGCTGATGTCTCTTTCACTGGAACATTTTGGGGGAAAATATTTAAAGGAAGAAAGTCAACATGTTCAGTGTCCCTACTGAATTTACTAAGAATTGGCTTAAAAATGTCATTTCTGGTCATCTTTGCACAAATTTACCCAAAGAAATCTCTTGGTTTGAGAATACAGTGTATCTGTGCTGCTCCCAGAAAACAAATGATCAGTTCAAAGGAGGCTTTCAAAGTGTGCCAATGGGGTGCTTTGTGCTTCCACAGATTCTCAGCAGATGCAACTGGGCAAGTCATCAATTCTTTTTACTGGCACTGGGGCTTGAATTCAGAGCCAGTCTACATTCTCTAGGCTTTTTCATTGAAGGCTGTCGCTCTACCGCTTGATCCATACATACCTCCATTTCCAGCTTTTGGCTGGCTAATTGCAGATAAAGAGTCCCACAGAGTTTTCTGCCCAGCCTGGCTTTGAACATTGTTCCTTATAGCTCAGCCTTCTGAGCAGCTAGGGTTACAGGTGTGAGCCATTGACATTGGCTGGGTCATCAATTCTTGAAGAAAGTGTTGACCTATGCCCTTATAGGAGCATGAGTGCCTGTCACCAGTGCAGGTACTGTAAATAACAACCGCTCTTCATAGGTCACACTCAGTACTGGCAAAGACGATAGGAGTGGTTCTCTAAAACATAAGTTGAACTTCCTTCTTAACGGTTACCATGTTTGAAGTGAAATTTTGGGTAAGAGGAGAGGAAACAAAAAAAACACCTCAAATTGTTTGTATCAGACAATGTAGAAGCTAGTTCCTTGGGGAGCGTGTGCTTGCTAGGCAGAAGCTCTACCACCTGAGCCAATCCCCGCAACCCTTTCTGCTCTGTTGTATTTTCCAGGTGGGGTCTGTAGATTATTGCCCAAGATGGCCTCAGCTTTGATCCTCCCATCTCTGCCTCCTGTATCTCTGGGTTTAGAGATGTACTGCACTGCACTTTAACTAGTTCTTAGTATTATTGTGTCCTAAGGGAAGTAGACTCCAAGGTAGATGTACGTAGGCATGGATTGTATTAGAGGGAAATGCTGGGGTGGGAGGAAATGCAGATGAAACTAGGTAAAGCTGGGAAGCCATCAGCTTGTGAGGGAGAGAGGAGGAGCCTGGCTGGAAGCAGCTTCCTGCCGGTTGTGCAGTCGGTCTCACAGGGTGGCCGGAGACTTCCACAAGAGTCAGCCCTGGAGCTGCTGCATCTGCCTTCGTCTCAGAATGGCCCTAGAACAAACTCCACCTCATAAGCAGTCATCTCCGCTTGTCCAAGGCTTTGAGGTGCAGGCTCTGGTGCATGAAACGGGAACTGAGAGCTCTGTGAAGAATGCAGCCGCAGACTTCAGCAGATGGCCTGGTGGGTGCAAAATGCACGGGAACACAGTCCCTCAGCTGAGCCTCACTGGTGCCCAGACTCTTACCTGTGAAACATGTCTCACATGTGGAGCAAGTGGTGGAGGGTTGGAAGGACTGGGACACTGGGTATATGAAAAAGAAAGAACCTGAGGGGGGGGAAGGAGGGAGGGAAGGAAAAAGGAAAAGAGGGAGGGAGGAAGGGAGGATTTTCATGGCTGAAGAGAACAGAGATAGGTTTAAGAAGCAAGCAGCAGACGCAAGTCTGAAGGCAAGGCTCCTTTTCCTTTATCCCACCAGCGAGTGGCAGTGACTGAAGGCTACTCATGTGCTGCCAGAAGGTTCCACTGAACACCCTTCTCACTCCAGACTCCCCTGCTTTTCATTTTATTTTATTTATTTTCATTTTATTTTATTTATTTCTTGTGTTCTAGGGCTTGAACTCAGGGCCTGGGTACTGTCCCTTAGCTTTTATTTTGCTCAAAGCTGGTACTCTACCACTTGAGACACCGCTCCACTTCTGACTTTCTGGGTGGTTAATTGATAGGAGTCTCAGGGCTTTCCTTCCCAAGCTAGCTTCGAACCTGGATCTTCAGAGAGCAGTATCCTGAGTAACTAGCGTTAGGGCCGTGAGTCACTAGTGCCCAGCCTGCTTTTCATTTCCTAATGGGTAGAAAGCAAGATTCTCAAGTTGCTCTCCTCCTACAGAGATGAGGATCTGAGGGCGTCCTTGAATGGAAAACTGTGGAAGGCCATGGCTTTGCTCCCTCCTTGCTTTTTTCCTGAAATATGAACATGACTGTGTTGGGCCTAAGCAACTTTGTGAGTGGTGGTGAAGCTGAAGAGACAAGAATGGCAGAGCAGAGCAAGAGCAGGGCCTATGCTGATGCCGTTTTGACTCTCGCATTGCCAGCTCACTATCGTATAGTCTAAGCCTTTGTAGATAGCTCATGCACTCTGAATTTTCCCAATGTCAGACTTTCTCAGTCTTCCCTTTTAGAAATTACTGCTACTGGGCACTGGTGACTCCCAGCATGCATTGATGAGCACCTGACTTGCATCTGCATAAAGATCTCCAATCTGTTACTGAGATTCTGTACATCCTAGCTACTCAGGAGGCTGTGATCTGAGGATCAAGATTTGAATCTAGCAGGGGCAGATAAACCCATGAGATTCTAATCTCCAATTAACTACCAAAATGCCAGAAGTCGATATTTGACTTAAGTAGTGGAGCACCAGTCAGAATAAAGGCTGAAGGACAGCACAAGGCCCTGAGTTCAAGATCCGATACTGCAAAGATAAATAGTGATTCTATGGATTAAAGTGTTGCTGCTGCCTGTGTAAACTTTAAAAGAGTGGGTGGATGAGAAGTTAATTTGAAGCCAGGCTCCAGTGGCTCATGCCTGTAATCCTAGCTATTCAGGAGGCTGACATGTGAGGATCATGCATCAAATCCAGGCAGGGCAAGAAAGTAGACTCTTTTTAATTGTCTTTGAGACTTATCTTCAGTAAATTTCAAAAAAAAAAAGCTGGGATGGCACTGTGGCTCAAGTGATAGAGCACCAGCCTTGAGTCAAAAAGCTCAAGGACAGCATCCTGGCTCTGACACTGATGGTCTCTGTGACCTTGAGCAGGAAGGGTCCTCATCTGGGACATGATTTGATCTTTTTTTCCTGCCTATTGTTCAATTAATCTTTGAGGCCAGCTATGAAATCTTTTCAAAGGCCGAGAAAAACGGATGATGCAAAGCTCAACAATAGCTGATAGAAGAGAAAGCAAGAAGCAGCCCTAGCAGTAAGGACTCATGAGGCCCTGGTGGTGTTTCCTGGCCTGAGAGGGAGGGCAAGGCGGTGGGGACTCTCTTCCATCAGCAGAGGCTGACAAGAATGAGGAGGGTGAAGTCCAATGTCAGCCTCCAGTCAGCACTTCAGTGGCTTCCACTACAAGCTGTTGATAAATTATACAGGTCTCTAGACATTGGCACAGTGAGACCAAGGAGGATTTGCATAGGAGCAGACCACAGCGGCGCAACAGCTGTGTGCATATAATCATATAAAGTCATATTCTATGAAATGAACTCCAAGAAATGGAAATCAGAGATTATTTTTGCTGCTGCTGCTATTTTTGGTTGTCTTTTTCTTTTGTCCTATTTGTTCATTTGTCTTCGGGAGGGTAAGGGGGGAGCACAGAAATGGATAGACAAAGGATGAATAAATACAGCAGTTGTGCTCACTAGACACCATGTAGAAAAATGGACTGTACAACTTGTGAGTGGGGATGGGAGGGAAAAACTGGGAGAGAGCAAGGGAAGGGGTGTCATTGTCCAAAAAGAAATGTACTCATTATCTGACTTAGGTAACCGGAACCCCTCTATACATCACCTCTTTTCTTTTTGTGTGTGTGTCAGTCATGGGGCCTGAACTCTGGGCCTGGGCGCTGTCCCTCAGCTCTTCAGCTCAAGGCTAATGCTCTACCACTTGAGCCACAGCGCCACTTTTGGCTTTTTTTGCTTATGTGGTGCTGAGGAATCATTTGAGCCACAGTACCACTTTTGGCTTTTTTTTTGCTTATGTGGTGCTGAGGAATTGAACCCAGGGCCTCATGCATGCAAGGCAAGCGCTCTACCACTGAGCCACCTTCCGAGCCCCATTTTCACATTCTTAAAGGAGCCTGTTGAGCTGTTCATTCCAGATGTTGACACCAGCACCAGATGGTATTCTAGTTACAGTGTTAAGTGTTAACTGTGCATGTCTTTAGATTCACGTGCAGGTCCCCTCATGGGTCGACTAGATGGAAAAGTTATCATCCTGACTGCGGCTGCTCAGGGGATTGGCCAGGCAGCTGCCTTAGTAAGTTCCTGTCTCTTGTTGCTTACTTACTCATTTTGGAAAGGAGTAAATTATGTAGGCTGATGTCATGGTTTTCTCAATTCAGCACCTCCTTCTCTCTCTCTCTCTTCCCTTGTCACCTTCTCTCAGTGTTTGTCTCTCTCCCTCCTTTTTTTTTTTTTTT
>NW_012267286.1:10019883-10025406 GCF_000151885.1 Dipodomys ordii
TCAAGGCTAGCACTCTACCATTTGAGCCATAGCACCACTTCCGGCTTTTTTTCTTTTTGCTTATGTGGTGCTGAGGAATCGAACCCAGGGCCTCGTGCATGCAAGGCAAGCACTCTACCACTGAGCCACCTTCCCAACCCCTCTCCCTCCTCGTAGATGTTGGGGTTGAACCCAGGGCTTCAAACATGCTAAGTGTATGCTCTTACCCCTCAGCATACTTCTGTTGTCTTCAGTTACAAAGGAAAAACTTCTATTCCTGATGCAGATGAAGGAATGAATGTCTCACACGGTGTTCTGTGACATCCCAGATAACCTTTGGCTCTCAGTAACACATGTTTCTGCCCCAGTTTCTCTGCCCCATAATACATTTATTGTAGAGGCCTTCAAAAGGATATGTAGCTTTCTGGAATGAGGTCAACTCAGAAGGAGAACTGACTTCAATTTCTCCCACCTCTTGCCCCCACTTAAGTTAGTAATACATCTTAAAATAATGGCAGCACATTTGTAGAAGTAGAAAATGACCTATCTTTCTCTTGTTTGAAGTTAGTCATCTGTGCACAGATGAAATCTGGACGCCTCTCCCAAAATAGTAGTGTTTTGAGATGTTCAAACCAGAGTTATTTATTTGTTTCTTTATTTATTGGTGACAGGACTGGGGCTTGAACTCTGAGTTTCGACACAGTCTTCTAGCTGTTTGGCTTAAGGCTGGTGTGTTCTACCACTTGAGCCACAAGCTACACTTCCAGCATGTTGGTGGTTCTTTGGAGATAAGATCTTCACAGACTCTTCTGCCCTGGCTGGCTTCAAACTGTGATCTTTAGATGGCAGCCTCCTGAATAGCTAGGATTACAGGCATGATCACAGGCACCTGACTACATTCAAGTTTTCAAAAACACTGTTTTGTGTGATATTAAAGGGACAAAGATGTCAAGCACAATATATGCCATGGTCTAAAAAAAAAAGTGATACAAGTAATAATCACAGGAGGAAGGGAGACGTGAGCACAGAGTGTATGAAACTCCACCCACTTTCTTTGCACAATTACAATGAAAATAAGGTAAAAGAGAGAGACCAAATGATTTCCATTCGTGACAGCCGTTTACTCATTTACACAAAGGGCTTGTTTGTGTCTGCAGGCTTTCGCTAAAGAAGGAGCCAAAGTCATAGCAACAGATATCAATGAGGCCAAACTTCAGGAGCTGGAAAAGTACCCAGGTAAGCAGCTGGGCAGCCTGACCCGGGGGTCAGAGTCTGCAGCGTATTAGAAAGGAGTGATACTCACGTGCTGAAAGAAAACCCTCTACCTGCTCAGCAGCACAGACCTGCTTTGCTTACTTTTGGACTCTTTGATATTAAATCTATGATTCTGGGAGCTCACAACAGACAAAAATAGGTGTGCTTAAATGTCTGAGAAATCTAAGAGATGTATTATCAAAATTGCATTGGGCAATTTGTGGAGGGATTTAGTTTCTAGTTACAAAGTCATGAGTGAAAATATCAGCTGTTCTGTTAACTATTAATGGGAGAGGGTTCATGTTTGGCTTTGTGTTTATGCATGCTTGTCCTGGGACTTGAACTCAGGGCACTGTCCCTGAGCTTTTCTGATCAAAGGCATCTTACTGCTCTACCACTTGACCCACAGCTCCACTTCTTTAATGAGCTCTTTCATTCCTGTCTGTTCTGTTCCTTCCTTTTTCTGGGGCAGTGTTGTTCAATAGTAACATATTATGCATCGCACATATATTCATAGATGTTCTAATAGTCATATCTCAATGTAAAATACAGGTGGAAACTAATTTAAATAATATATAATGCGGAATATATGACATCTCAACATGTATTCAATATTAAAAATTATGAATGGAATGGTTTTTTTCTTTTTATTTGTTTTATTTTTTTTTTAGATAGGATCTTACTTTATAGCCATAGCTAGCCTGAATTTACTATTCTCCATTCTCTGCCTCCTGAGTGCTAGAATTACAGCTACTCACCACCACACGTAGAACTTGTAGATGGTTTTGTTGTGGACTTGTTTTGAGTTGTTTGGGGTTTTTTGTTGTTGTTTTAGCATTGTGGAACCCAGGACTTGCTAAGTGCTCTACCACGGAGCCACACTCCCAGCTCTAGCTCGGTGGATGATTTTGTTTTGATGATTTTTTTTTTTGCCAGAAGTAGAACTTGAACTCAGGACCATGAACTTGCTAAGCAACTTCCCGGACACATCCCCAGCCTCTTTCTGATTTAATTTTTTTTTCAGATAGGGTCTTCTGATTTTGCCTAGGGCTTGTCTCAAGACTTTTACCCACCTCGTATGCCTCCTTTTGTGAAATTATTACCCCAGTCAAGCTAACTAACAAATCCCCTCACTTCCTGTAATCATCTGCGTGCGTGTGTTGAGAATACTTAAAAGCTGCAGTTAGCTCATTGCAAGTGTCAGATGCAACATATATTAACCATAGCTCATCATGCTCTACAATGGATCTTCAAACCTATACATAAGGACAAGATTGCACCCTGTGGCTTTCGTCTCCAAATTTTCCTAAGTCTCTGAATTGAGGTATAGCTATAGGTTTGTTTTGGTTTTACTTTTGCTTTATCAGTGCTGGTCCTGGGCTTGAACTCAGGGCCCAGGTGTTGTCCCTGAGCTCTTTTGCTAAAGGCTAACATTCTACCACTTCAGTCATAGCTCCACTTCCAGATTCTATTTTATTTTATTTTTTTGTCAGTTGTAGGGCTTGAATTCTGGGCCTGATCATTGTCCCTGAGCTCTTCAGCTCAAGGCAAGAACTCTACCACTTGAGACACAGCACCACTTCCAGTTTTCTTATTGGAGATAAGAGTCTCACAAACTTTCCTGCTTGGGCTGGCTTTGAACCATGATCCTCAGATCTCAGCCTCCTGAGTAGCTAGGATTACAGGCCTAAGCCACCAGCACCCAGCTGACTTCCAGGTTTTTTTAAGTGGTTAATTGGAGATAAGAGTCTTATGGACTTTGAATCCTGATTCTCACATCTCAACTTCCTGAGTGGCTAGAATTACAGGTGTGAGCCACTGGCATCCAGCTTGCTAGCTGTGTTTTAAATGCTCACCTGCCCCTTGTGGTTGAGCTAAGGCCTAAAGCCACACACCACACTGAAATCACACACCACAATTGGAAACCCGTGATTTGCCAGGTCATTTAGGGGCCCCACCATGTCCCACACCACACTGGACGTCACTACAGCACAGAGGACTTCAACCGCAGTGACCCTGAAAGAAATCAGAGCAGAGCAAAAAAACCTGCTTGAAAGTTACCTGGCCCAACAAAGTGGGACAGGTTACATGGTCAAGAAAGCTTTAGTCCGTTCAGTGAACCAAAAAATTTAGAATATATTGAATTACAATTCCAAGAAATTGAAGGAAAGTTATTCTACTGGAAAATCACGAAGGAAAGAAGTCTTTCTAAAATAAAATTTCAGCAGGGTGCTAGTGGCTCATGTCTGTAATCCTAGCTACCCAGTAGGCTGAGATCTGAGGATTGAGGTTCAAAGCCAGCTCAAGAAAGAAAGACTATGTGACTCTAATCTCCAGTTCACCAGAATAAATCCAGAAGTAGAGCTGTGGCTTAAATGGTAGAGCACCAGCTTTGAACAAAATGTTTAAGAGACAGTGCCCGGGGGCCCTGAGTTCAAGCCCCTGTACTGGTGTGAGCGCGTGCACACACACACACACACACACACACACAAATCTTCAAGACTGTAAAAACCCTAAAGGTAGCCAGCAGTGTTAAACAGCCCGGCTAGATTTCATGTTCTCAATATGATGAATCTCAAAAACAACTAAATCTTCAAAAGGAAATATGTTTTTATAGCTATAATAATGTCTTTTATTCTTTAGGTATTCAAATCCGTGTGCTGGATGTCACAAAAAAGAAACAAATTGACCAGTTTGCCAGTGAAGTTGAAAGAGTTGATGTTCTCTTTAATGTTGCTGGGTAATTTATGACATTTAATTTCTCTTTACTTCAGAAAGTTTTCTATGACTTTGTTAAGTGAACTTGAGGGCTTGGAAGGTGGCTCAGTGGTAGAGTGCATGCCTTGCATGCATGAGGCCCTGGGTTCAATTCCTCAACACCACATAAGCTGGAGAAGCCAGAAGTGGCAATATGGCTCAAGTGGTAGAGTATTAGCCCTGAGCTGAAGAGCTGAGGGACAGCGCCCAGGCCCAGAGTTCAGGCCCCATGACCAACCAGGGAAAAAAAAAAAAAAAGAACTTTGAGCCAGGTGCCAGTAACTCATGCCTGCAATTCTAGCTACTCAGGAAGCTAAGATCTGAGGATCAAGGTTTGAAGCCAACCCAGGAAGTCTATCAGACTCTTAGCTCCAATTAACTAGCAAAAAGCCAGAAATGGAGCTTTGGCTCAAGAGGTAAAGTGTCAATTGTGAGCAAAAAAAGCTAACGGCAAACACAAAGCCCTGAATTCAAGCCTCATAACTTTGATACTATGGTAAAGTTATTCATTGTGGAGCAGGACATTGAGACATAAAGCTAGATAAGTGAAACAGCAAAAAGGTTGACAGAAACTTGAGGTCTCAAGGTAGTCAATGTCTACAGAAGACACTGGATATTGACCCAAGTTGGGTCATGTGCTCCACCATATGGAAACCCAAGCAAAGCAAGGCCTTCTGATTCTGTTTCCTAATCTGATTCTTCACACAAAAGAATATCCATAGAGATGACAAAACCATCAAAGCTAGCCTATATCCTCTATTAAATTGTCTGCAGAGAAGAAGATATAAAAATATAGCATGTGCTTCTGGACATTCTGATTGTAGCAACCAACTGTACTTAGTCAATAAAAACCCGGTGTTTAGAAAGCTTGCTGTTAAAGCCGGGTGCTGGTAGCTCATGCCTGTAATCCTAGCTACTCAGGAGGCTGAGATCTGAGGATCACAGTTCAAAGCCAGCCTGGGCAGGAAAAAGTCTGTGCAAACTCTTATCTCCTATAAAGCACCAGAAAACAGAAAGTGTCACTATGAACATTTTGGGGCTAGTTATTTGTCCTTTTGATTTTCATAGACATGGCCACTTGATGGCAGTGTTGCTCTTGAAAACAGTCATTTGCTGACAGCTTTTAATGACATTGAAGTATATAGAGCTGCCTACATTTGACCACCCCAAACTCAAGCCTTCTTCTTTTTTTCTTCTTTTTGTTAAAAAAAAATTATCTATAAGTAGTTGTACAAAGAAATTGCTGTTCACCAAAGCAGTTTATGAATACAGTGCATCTTGAACAATGCCACCCCTTCCAACATTCCCTCCCATTCCTCTCAACCCACCCCTTCCCTCATGCTTCTTAATGTTTAGGGTATATATTGAATTTTTTGCCATTTAACACAGCAGTTTACATACACAATGCATGTAGATATGTTCACATCTTAAACCTTTTTAAAGAAAAAAAAAGAATGATGCTGAGTAGGGCACTGGTGGCTCACACCTAAAATCCTAGCTACTCAGGAGGCTGAGATCTGAGGATCATGGTTC
>NW_012267286.1:10026031-10032630 GCF_000151885.1 Dipodomys ordii
TTCATGATCATTCATTTAATCTTCCAGTTCTTAACTCATGAGAAATAGAAGCATTTCTGTGTGTCAGGCTCCATGCTGGGCACACAAGACTCTTTAGTGAAATTCAACAAAGCCTTTCTATAAGGAGTTGCCTGTACTGAGGGGGAAGCGGGGATGATGCGTAATCAAATCGACCTATCAGATGTAGGGTGGTTTAGGCACTATGAAGACAAAGAGGAAAGGTGTCAGTGGTGCCCTCCTGAACATCACTGCTAAGTGGGGTTTCTGAGAGGTCCAGGAGAGAAGTAAGGAGTAAGCACAAAGGCCAGGGACCCATCAGAGTGAACAGCACTAAGATACACAAGCTGGGTGCCAGGAACTCCCACCGAGTCAGGGCACTGAGATCTGAGGATCCCTGTTTGAAGCCAGCCCAGGCAGGAAAGTCTGGGAGACTCTTATTTCCAGTTAACTAGTATAAAGCTAGAAGTGGGGCTATGGTTCAAGTGGTAGAGCACCAAGCCTTGAGTGAAAAAGCCTCAGTACTGGAGACACACACACACACACACACACACACACACACACACATAAATGAAATAGTCCTCTGAAGAGGGCACTGCTTTATCCCAATCACTGACTATACAGAGGGTAAAACTGCAACTAAAACTAACAAGTGGTTATAACTGAAATTTGAAGCCTGGAATTTCAGCCTTTCCTGTAGACTAGAGAAGGGAAGGGTGGCGGGGTCTTGTGGGTCAGCCTCCGTGGAATCTCCAGCCTTCACACAGGTCATTAGTATTTTCACTTCTGTTTTCAAGCAAGCATCATGCGTCTGTCAGAATGCTGCTGGAGGAGAGTAGGGAATGGAGGAAAGAAGGCAGCCACCCTTGACTTTGACTTAGCTTTCAAACTAGTAGCTACGGGGCAAGGAAAGAAAGTGAATGGCTGAGTTCAGAACCAGCTCAGCTGAAGGTCGTAAGCTGAGCTTCAGTGAAATGCAGGAGACATTTGTTCCTCCAACTCAGAGGATCGGGTGATGATTGTGAATGTTGTCTAACCCAGGACAGGCAAAGAGCACAGCAAGGCTGACACTGTGCTCTGAACATTTAACCAAATGTCAAGAAGAATCCAGGAAAGGGGCAAGGGATGTGGCTTAGTGGTAAAGTGTTTGCCTCCCATGCATAAAATGCTGAGTTCGATTCCTCAGTACCACCACATCAACAGAAAAAGCCGGAAGTGGTGCTGTGGCTCAAGTGGTAGAGTGCTAGCCTTGAGTACAGAGAGGCTCCAAGACAGGACCCAGGCCCTAGTTCCAGCCCCAAGACTGGCAAAAATAAAATTATAGAAATAAATAAATTCAATAGAGGCACAAAATGAAAAAAACAAGCAAAGAAGAACCCAGGAGAATGTGAACAGGAAAATTAGAGACATTGGCTGAGAGTGAAGGAAATTTTTAAGGCTTATTTAATACCTCAAAAGGATCTGTGAATAAACCTCCAGAACGTTGAGCTAGCAAAAGTTATCTTTTTGGTTGTGCAGAGTTTATTTTTCAGATCTGTGATATGAGACTTAGATGCATTTTTAAAAACAGATACTTAGCCCAGGATTTGAGGCAGAAAAGAAACCAGGGAAGAAGGAAGAGTTTCATTCCCAGAGGATAGCATGCTACATGTGTATGAAACTCATTTGCAAAAGGAGCTACAACAAATCCAAAGGCTATAAATTCTAGTTAAATAAGTAGGTATGGGATCCAAAGGAGTTTTTCCAATATGCAAATGCCAACTTGTAAATTAGCACATTTATCTTTTTAAGACCCAAGAGATCTGAATGACTTGGATATAAAACCAGAATAATTCAGTGCAACTTGTTCAGTGACCATGATCACTGGTACATGCTGTGATTCTAACCCTTGGGAGGTTGAGACAGGAAGATCACATGTTCAAGGCCAACCTGGGCTAAATGGGGGCAGGGGAAAAACAAGACGAAACAAGCAAAGTGACCCCCGCCAGCTCAAGTCTTCATCTGAAACACTAACATCAGAGAGGTCTCCAGGCAGAGTCTGAGCTCCGCCTCTACAAGGCCACATGAGAAGAGGTGCTTGCCCCCTCTAGTGTCTATTTCTTCTGCTGGAAAATGGGGTCCATTAGTATAGATTGCAGCATCTTTTCCAGTCCTGACTGTCCAGGCTCTTTTGGGTCATGAAGTGTGACGCACAAACACCAGCATAGAATTTTCCAGGGGAAGTTATGATTTGGAATTCTACACATATCTGACAGGTCAGGTGATCAACACCTAGGAACACTTGCAGAAAATGTTCATTCCTGGACAGATGCACCCCACACCGCTCTGAGACTGTAAGATGAGCTAAAAGGCAGAGAACCAATTGGAACATACCATAAGGAGAGGCCAGTGCAGACACCAAGGCCCACTAGAATAGATCAGTGAGGGCAAAGATTTGATGTCTTTGTTATTTGCTTGCTTTTTCCTTGTATGGTATGTTAGGGGAGTCACTAGGACATAGAGATGCTCAACAAACATTTGCTAAACGACTAATGAATCAAGATGGTCAATCCAGGTGAAGGGCAAACCTTGAACTTGGAGACTTCAGTGGACAAGATATGCCAAAAGTTAAGAGCTGAGCTCTGGCCAGTTGAGACAGAATGGCTAGATCAGACTAAGATGCAGCTACAAAGACTTGTCTAGCATAGACTATAAGGACCCTACTCTTGAATTTCTGGTCAGTCAGTTGCAATCCCCGTCTATACCATGCCGCAGCTGCTGTAGCATAGGAAGGGACATGGCAGTGGGTACCAAGTTGGTGGTGTAAGGAAGACAGTCTGGATGGGGCGAGGACTCTGGGCTCTAGAATCTTGGTTGAGGTGAATCTTGGTTAATTAGATAATCCAATGGTAGGGAAAGGACTAGCCTCTTCAGGATACTGTGAGACTCTGCCTGGACAATTATTGACTTTCAGAAGACTGGAGATGGAGCCTACAGAATAAACAGGTCATCTTTATACAGTAAATGGAATTGGATGCATTCTCTATGTCAATTGTGTTCATGCCTAATGTGAATGAGGGGGAAAAAATACAAGTCTAAGGCTTTGTTTTCAACAGCATTTTATACTACTAGCATTCTGGTTCCCCTTCTGAAGTCTTCATCCCATCACGATCCCCTTGTTCTGAGAGCTTCTTCCTTGGGTTCTTTTTTTTTTGTCAGTCGTGAGGCATGAACTCTTGGCCTGGGCACTGTCTCTCAGCTTTTCAGCTCAAGGCTACTGCTCACCAGTTGAGCCACAGCATCACATCCAGTTTTCTGGTGGTTTATTGAAGATAAGAGTCTCAGGGACTTCCCTGCCCGGGCCAGCTTTGAACCCCAATCCTCAGATCTCAGCCTCCTGAGTAGCTAGGCTTCCTTAGGTTCTTTACACAGCCTCAAAGAAGATCCCTCCACCTAGATTTCTTGTCTTTACTTAGGTTTTATCACCAACATACACCAGGTTTTCTTCTTTTGTCTAATTTTCATTCCATTCCCCAGGCAGTTATTTTAACTCCTCCAGCCCCTGAATTCCACTATCTTTATCTTATTCCTCCTCATCATTCTCAGTGATTTCACTGAGAATTTAGTGCCCAACACCTAAGGACTCATACAGCCTCCTGCTTCTGACCCTCAGAGACCCCGGGGTGTTCATGCCTTGGTACGTGTGGTATCATGGAAGCAAGAATTCATGTGACTGCTGATCAAGTATACGTTCATTTGGTCCTCAGATCTCACACTCCCAAGAAGCTGGGATTATAGGCATGAACCACCAGCACCCCGCAGTACCCTTGTGCTACACCTTTTTCTTTTAATTTTCTAAAGAGCACTCTCTAACTTTCAAAATTCAGCCCTCAAACCTTCCGGTCAGAATCTCCTCCTGAGTGTCCCGTGGTGCTTCCTGCCCTACCCATCCCTGAGGTCCTTGGAGGCCTCTACTGCTTCTGGATGCTTCTGTCAGCTCCTCCATCAGACTAGCAGCTCCTTGTTCTCAGCTTTAGGTCATTCATCTTTGAATCTCCTGACCCTTGCCAATGCCTGGCCACACTAAGTAGTCAATAAATATTAGAAATAGTCTGGGAGCTGGGAGCTCGCACCTATAATCCTAGCTACTCAGGAGACTAAGGTCTGAGGATCAGGATCCAAAGCCAGCCCAGGCAGGAAAGTCCTCCTGAGACTTTTATCTCCTTAGTCACCAGAAAAACAGAAGTAGCTCAGAGTAGTAGAGCAAGCAGTAGCTTTAAACAAAAGAGCTGAGGGACAGAGTCCAGGTCCAGACTTCAACTCCCATGACTGACAAAAAAGGAGGAGGAGGAAGAGGAGGAGAGGCAGAAGAGGAGGTGAAGGAAGAGGAGGAAGAGGAGGTGGAGGAAGTTGAAGAGGTGGAGGAAGAGGAGGAGAAAGAGGAGGAGGAGGAAGAGGAGGAGGAGAAGAAAAGAGGAAGGAATCTCCCCACATCTGGAATACACAGTGACAATCAACATTCGTGCATGTTCTATTTAGCTCTGAATTTCTTTTCTTGGTCTTGCGGATGCTCTCACACTATGGGAAGGTGGTAGCACTCTTCAGAAATGCCACTTATGCCATAGTTCCCAGCAATGCCCAGGTAAGGGGATCACGGGTAAGAGTCCTTAATGAAGCTCAACATTATTAAGATAAAATTGGTTCTGCAAACCAGTAAGTAAATGCATGTATTTTAAAGAAGTAGGATTGGGGACACACTGGGTGGAATTGTTTGCCTGTGTTTTGTTTCGGCAGATGCTGGCTCAGAAGTCAGGCAACATTATCAACATGTCCTCCGTCGCCTCCAGCATCAAAGGTAGGAATGCTTTCACCAACATTGTGATGCTCACATGTGCCTTGCTGGGCTGTGGGCTTGGAGAAGGAGCGTAGACACGATCATTAAACCCACATAGAGCTTCAAAACGCCTCTCTTAAAAAGTCAGCTTTAAGTTCCTTAACCATCAGACCCATTGTCATAGACCGATGCCAGTCGTAACTTTTTTTTAAATTTACGTGACATTTGAAACATAACTTATGTGTTCTTGGCCTTCCCTTTCATTCTCTCTAATGAATATGGAAATGAACCTGATTTAAGGGGAAAAGCACTTACCACCAAATTATCCAAAATAATGTATGGAACAGGTACTGCATGTTTCTACCCAAAAAAAAAAAAAATTCATGGTTCCAAAGTGGGGGGAAAGGTGGGCCGATTCTGTTTTCTGGAGGAAAGCCAGGGGTTTGCACCAAATACTGTAGCAATACACGGAGGGCACTCTGCCTGTAGGGTGAAGAATGCTCACAAAGACAGTTCACCGAGATCCTGAGTGAGAGGTTCAGTCAAAGGGCAGGGATGACCCAACAAACAGGATGACCGGGAGATAGTGCCACAGCCCGACACCCATGGATTTGTAGGCCTCAAACGAAATCGCTGCTGTTGACAGGACATTTTTCATTTGCAAAGACACACAGGAGAGGCATTACTGTAGGGCATGTAAAGGAACAGGGCCTCTTCTTTGATTGTGCAGGTAGATCCCAAAAGAAAATACTATTTCCTGTTCAGTTCTGACGGTGACAAGCAGATTACAGCTGTCAGTGTAGCATCTCAACCTTTGAGATTATGCTAATATTATTAACTAATATTATTTGATTATGCTAATATGATTTCCCTAGATTCAGAAACTGAGCCTCTTGATGGAGAAAACCTGAGGTCAATGTGGTGGAGGTGTTTTTTTTTTTTCTTTTTTCTTGTTTGGTGCATCTGTGTGGTTGTGTCTGTATGTGTAGTGTGTGTTGTGTATGTGGTGTATGTTTGTGTGTATGGTGTTATGTGTGTATGTGTAGTGTATGTAGGTGTACGTATGGGTGTGTATGTATGTGTGTGTGTGATGATACTGGGACTTGAACTCAGGACCTCAACACTATCCTTTAGCTTTTTTTGCTCAAGACTGACACTCTTATCGTTTGAGCCAAAGCTCCACCTCTGGCTTTTAGCTATATAACTGGTGATAAGAGTCTTATATGATTTTTTTTTCTCCCCAGGCTGTCTTCGAACCACAAGCCTCAGATTTCAGCTCCTGGGTAGCTTAGCTAGGATTACAGGCATGAGCCATAGGCGACCATCAATGTCTATGTTTTTCCTTTAAAGCAGAGCAGACTGGGAGAAATCTTAGATGTGGTCAGTAGGGAACCTACTTGTGCTCCCTTACAGAGGAGACACTTTCTAATTGCTACCATTGACCCTTGTTTGCCCCAGGAGTGGTGAATCGGTGTGTGTACAGCACAAGCAAGGCAGCCGTGATTGGCCTCACAAAGTCAGTAGCTGCAGACTTCATCCAGCAGGGTATCCGGTGCAACTGTGTGTGTCCAGGTGAGTCAGGTGCCAGAGCTGCCCTTCCCGACATGCTTGTGCCTCTGTGAGCAACAGCTACCCATACTTGTCTACCATGTGAAACTGTATCCTCTAACCTGGACACGCTCAAAAGATAGTCCCTGGCCTCCTGAGACAGCACTCCAGTGATGGCTTGGGAGGATCTTCGGCTGCAGTTAAGAAGGATTTAAAATGCACAGGGTGGGGCTGGGAAGGT
>NW_012267286.1:10033194-10036918 GCF_000151885.1 Dipodomys ordii
AGAGACTCTCAGAACTCCAGGATCTGTAGAGTTCTGTAAGGCTTCTGGGTACCTCATAAACCAAACAGAGAATGAACCTCTCTTTACACTGTCAATAGGGTCATCAAACTATGGCTTGCTGGCCAAATTTGGTTTACCAGGTGTTATAATGAAAATGTTATGTATAGGAAGAGCGGGCACACTTCCTTGGCTTGTGCATTGGCAATGACCATTTTCACACTACAAAGAAAAGTCACAGTTGAGCTGTTGCTACAGCTCAGCTGGAGCTCAAAGCCAATCATGTTTGCTCTCAGGTTCTCTCAAAAAGGAGTGTGGAGAGCTGGGAAGGTGGCTCACACCTGTAACCCTAACTATTCAGGAGGCTGAGATCTGAGAATCATGGTTCAAAACCAGCCAAGGCAGGAAGGTCCATGAGACTCTTATCTCCAATAAACCACCAGAAAACTGGAAGTGGCGCTGTGGCTCAAGTGGTAGCACTCTCCTTGAGCTGAAGGGCTGAGAGACAGCGCCTGGGCCCAGGATTCAAGCCCCACAACTGACCAAAAAAAAAACAAAAACAAAAACATAAAGAAAGAAAAAGTGTGGGGGCCCTTCTAGTAAAGGAAGGAAAGAAAGGAGAACTTTCCTATCCTTCAAAACTGGGTGTGGTGCATTTTCTTGGTAACCATGAGAGCATGTTAAATAAGTAGACCTCATTTATCTGGTTCTACCAACCCAACATAAATACTCAGTGCCTGATAAGGATTATTAATGTCCCCTAAAAGATACCACATGTCTTGGATTAAGGTTTTCTAGTAGTTCATAGCTGAAGAAGTGTTTTTGAATTACCTGAGAGACATTTCCACACCTAAAGGGCTTGCCAGAAACTGCAGGAACAGAGGGAAGAAAAGCTGCCATTTATAATCCTGGGTTGCAAACCCCTGCCATACAGAGAAGAAACTAGTTACGTACCCATTAGCCACAGGATGACAGACAATGACATGCTCTGCTTCCATTTGCTTAGAGTGGAATGTAGACATGGGCACTATGAAGAAGACAGGAGAGGGGCTGGGAATGTGGCTTAGTGGTAGACTGTTTGCCTAGCATGCATGAAGCCCTGGGATCCATTCCTCAGTCCCACATACACAGAAAAAGCTAGAATGGGAGCTGTGGCTCAAGTGGTAGAGTGCTAGCCTTGAACAAAAGCAGATCAGGGACAGTGCCCAGGCTCTGAGTTCAAGCCCCAGGACTGGCACACACACACAGGAGAAAGATTTCACTGGGTTGCAGTACATGACATGATGATTTGGAAATTATGACTTTAGCCACCTCCAAAGGACTCATGAGATTGGAAACTATGTTATCAAGCACTTAGGGACAAGGAAGTAGCTGTGATTCAGAGTCTACCATGAAAGGAAACACAGGGGGATGCGCATGTGTGCAGTATGCAGCTGGATGCAAGCCTGGCAGTCTCACCCTTCCAACCAGATGCCCGTAGCTGATGACTGTGTGTCAGTCTGTGCCATGGGCATGGCAGAAGACAGTGACACCACAATTCATCTGAGGCATGACTTTCTTCTGCAGGTCACTTAATAGCTGTTAGTAAGTGTTAGGTCTCAGGGCCAGACTTGTGGGGAACCCCTGGTCAGGTCTCCCACTTACTGCAACACACTGAATAAAGAAGCAAACATGGCCAAATACCAATGGCTCATGCCTCGCCATGCTAGCTGCTCAGGAGGCTGAGATTGGAGGATCATGATTCGAAGCCAGCAGGGGCAGGAAAGTCTGTGAGACTTTTTTATCTCCTATTAATCACAGAAAAAGCCAGAAGTGGTACTGTGGCTCAAGTGGTAAAAGCACTAGCCTTGAGCAAAAAGGAGCCTAGGGATAGTGCCCAAACCCAGAGTTCAAGCCCCCCCAGGACCCAGGGGAAAGGAGACTGAGAAAGAGAGAGAGCCAGAGCCAGATAGACAGAGACAGAGACATGGTGAAGGGCAGAGAGAGAGGAAATACATTGCTTGTGCCTGTCTATAGTGGAACAAGGCAAAATAAGTACTTCTAGTCATCTCAGCCACATTTAGATTACAGACATGAGCTTCAGGTTTAAATAGACAAGAAGAATTTGGGGCAGAGGGCAAATGATAGGTAAGAAGCAGTCATGGCCACTGTATGAGCTGGTTGATAATTATAGAGGAGAAATTGTTCTGGCTGTCATCTCTGAAGGAGAGCAATCTGGTGGTGATAAACAAGTTATTGTTGCCTGGTGGGTGGTCTGCCCTGAGGAGCCTCTGATGTTCCTTTCCTTCAAAGGGGGCAGATTCCTCCATTCCTCTTTGTAAAGATAGTAAGGGTCAGTTTTGGTCCTTTTTAGATAACAAGATGATTGGGGGGAGGTGGAAGTTCACAAGAAAGAACACAGACAGAAAACAGACAGAAATGCCAGGCTTTTTTCCTGCTTTTAGTCACTTCGTGGGCTCACATAAGGAGTGGTGCTTTTCAGTAAAAGTAGCTTTAAGCACCTGTTGCCATCCCAGCCTTACGTAAGATGTGGTATTCACTTACCTCAATAGGAGCAAGCTCTTAATGGCCTTCGGGTTTAGGAGACACTGTCAGTGGGAGCTTAAGGTGTTGGCATTGAGGACTTGAGGAAAATACTGGAAAGTGAATAAGCTGGAGCCTTTGGACTGCAGGAATGTGAAGATAGAAAATTTTCCTAATAAAGTAGGTGATCTAGTAGGAGAGGGGAGGGTGAGTGGAGAGAAGGACAGAGGGTGAAGATGCCCAAAATGCTTTATGTATATTTGTGAAAATGGACCAGTGGAGTTGTTGACATTGGTTTGGGAAGAAGGGAGGGGACCCTGGAGGGTGACAGGTTTAGAAGTTGAGTCTGATCAAGGCACATTGCACACTAATATAGACATGTCTGCATGCACCTCCTTTACACAACTCATTGATGCTAACAGAAATGTGGAGAGGGGAATCAAAGGGAAAAATGATCATAACAATGTTATTCAAGAAGTTATAAGCCGGGGTTGGGAAGGTGGCTCAGTGGTAGAGCACTTGCCTTGCATGCATGAGGCCCTAGGTTTGATTCCTCAGCACCACATAAGCAGAAAAAGCTGGAAGTGGCAATGTGGCTCAAGTGGTAGAGCACTAGCCTTGAGCTGAAGAGCTGAGGGACAGCACCCAGGCCCAGAGTTCAGGCCCCACGACCAGACTTGAAAAATAAATAAATAAAAATAAAAATAAAAAAAGAAGTTATAAGCCTATTAAATAAGAAATCAGGCAGGCAGAAATGAAATTGTCATTTTGAGTGAAAGGAAAAGGATTTTACTGATTGTTGTATCATATGGAAAGGAAGTTTAAAGTTTAATTTTATAGATAGATATAGAATATATAGATATATATATAGATATACAGAGAGAGAGAGAGAGATTTCCCCACAAGTAACCAAGCTGTATGTCCACTTTTGTTTTAGGAACAGTTGATACTCCATCTTTGCAAGAAAGAATACAAGCCAGAGAAAATCCTGAAGAGGTATATATATATGGTTTTAAATGTATTCTTCCCTTTTGGCTGAAAGAATTGCCCTTTTTCTTCCCTAGAACAGACTGATTCTTAGAGACAGGAAATATAGTGGTGGTGGCCAACTGGAATGGGGGGAGATTCAAATTATTGTGTAGTAATTATAACTTGTGTGTGTATGAGTGTGTGTGTGTGTGTGTGTGTGTGTGTGTGTGTGTGT
>NW_012267286.1:10037123-10075445 GCF_000151885.1 Dipodomys ordii
GAGCCACAGTGCCACTTCCGGCTTTTTTCTTTTTGCTTATGTGGTGCTGAGGAATCAAACCCAGGGCCTCATGCATGCAAGGCAAGCATTCTACCACTGAGCCACCTTCCCAGCCTGCACTGTCTCTTTTGTTCAAGGCTAGTACTCTACCACTTTGAGCCACAGTGCCACTTCCAGTTTTCTGATGGGTAATTGGAGATAAGAGTCTCACAGGTACTTTTCTGCCCCGGTTTACAATCCTCAGATCTCAGCCTCCAGAGTAGCTAGGATTTCAGGTGTGAGCCATCAGCACCCAGCCTTCCTCTTGATCTTGCTTAGCCATACCTCAACTTCCATTTTTTACTGATGAATTGGAGATTAAGAGTCTTGAAGATTTATGTCTTTGAGGAGTATAAGCATGAACCACCAATGCATAGATTTGTTTCATCTTTCCAAGAGCTCTAGAGGTAGATGGTGGTGAAGTGGCACACATGTGCATATACTTAACCCTACAGAGCTGGACACTGAAATTTCTATGTTAAATGTATTTTAATGTTAAACGTGTTTCATTACAACTGTTGAACCTATGTGTTGGGATTAACAGGCATGTTTCATCATGTCACCCAATTAAAAAAAAAAGACCACAATCCTTCTTTCATATCACATATCATCTTTCTGCCATATCACAATATCTGTGGCTGTTGGTTTTCCAGCCATAGCAACCTGACTGCTGACGTGAGGAAGGAAAGCCAAGGGTCCCTCCGTGGCTTCCTCTTACCTTTGACACTTGAGGAGGCTATTGGAAAGCATACATCTTCCCACATCACTCACCTCTCCGTGGTCTCTGTTCACAGGCACTGAACGATTTTCTGAAGAGACAAAAGACAGGAAGATTTGCCACCGCTGAGGAAGTGGCCCTGCTCTGCGTGTATCTGGCTTCAGATGAAGTGAGCACTATTCTCCCAGAGTTCACTAGCCTCACACACCTGCGCAGTGGCTTGCCTAGCAGTGAAGTAGCATGGTAGAGTCTCGGCCACATACACACATACAAGGCAGGCATAACTTCCCATTTAATTCCAATTTATTCAAAGGCCACTTGGGATCTGAGCCACACTGACTCTTCTTTATTCAACTTTACATGTCACAAAATCTTACAGCAAATGAAATGGAATGCAGAAAAAAAAAGCATGAAACTGCTCAATTTCCTGTTTCTTATCTTGTGTGTGTGTGTGTGTGTGTGTGTGTGTGTGTGTGTGTGTGTGTGGAAGTGCTGGTACTGGGCTTGAACTCAAGGCTCAGGTACTGTCCCTGAGTTGTTTTTGCTCAAGGATAGCACTCTACCACTTGAGCCGCAGAAATCAGAATTGGAGATAAAAATTCCAGGCTGTTTTTGAATTGGGAGGCTCAGATCTCAGACTCCTGAGTAGCTAGGATAATATGAGACACCAGCACTAGGCAGTATTCAGTTTTCTCAAAGACAGTTGCTTTCAAATTTTAAAACCAGTGAAATCCTGATCAAATGTAAGTCAAACAAATGAAGATCTATGATGTGAGAGTTTCAGTGAAATAGAAAGGGTTAACCAGGTAGACTATACATATTCAGAGTTCACTTGCAGTATCTTTAATTTTACTGGAGTCTGGTAGATTTCCACTGGCTATATTTTTCATACTTGTTTGTCTTCAGGTGTGAAAATTCCTAGTTCTATCTCTTCTGCTTTGCATCTGTTTACTAATCAGTTGCTTCTGTAATGACGTGTGTGTGTGTGTGTGTGTGTGTGTGTGTGTGTGTGTGTGTGTGTTATACTTAAGGTTAGTGCCCTACCATTTGACCCACAGCTCCACCTCCAGCTTTTTGGTGGTTAACTGGAGATGAGAGTCTCATTCACTTTTCTGCCTGGGCATGATCCTCAGATTTCAGCCTCCTGAGTAGCTCGGATTATACAAGTGAGACATCAGTGCCTGTCTTATTGTATATTTTTAAATGACACAGCTGAGAAAACAAAAACTAACACAAGATGCAGAGGATAAAAGTATCCTCTTCTGCATCATGTGGTTGAATGTCACAAAAATTACATAACAAGGAACTTTTATGAATGGAAAGAGAAGAGGACAGCAGGATAGGGGTAGGTTGAAGAGGAGCTATGGGACTTGCCAGTTATTTTGCCTTTAAAACAACTTGGTGCAGACCAAATAATTTGGTGAAGATGAAAAACAGAAGGATTGAAATATGTGGGTGACAGAGAAGTCATCATTTCTCTTAATATTAGCCATATTTGTTATATCCAGGGAGAATGCTAGTTATGAGAGAAGCAAGCATCTAGGCTTGGTGAACCTATCTTCAGAGGAGCTCATTTGATTTGAAAGTATTGCTGATAAACTGAATGGCCCTTCAGAGACAAATGTGCAAATATTCTGTCTTGAAATGTGAAACAAAAAGGTCTTTGGCACTTTAGCAGGGAAAAGAACACTTCATATTAAATCTCAGCCTGCTTTTTAAAGAATTTGGGGAAGGTAGGCTTACTACCTCATTTTCCTAATTTATATAAACAGTTTTTAACATACTGAAGTTTTAATTTTTCTCTGCTTAAACTATGATGTCTTTCCTTCGGCCCCCTCTTTTCCTTCATGATTTAAAACTCAGTTTAAAATCAAGAACACAAATTAAGAGGCATATCCATTTTAAATTACCAGGACCCTTTCAGTTTTAGGTCTTGGAAAATGAGATGTTTTACAAGCATAATATCAATGATTATTTTTAATTTAGTTTTATATAGATTTGCTTATCTAGAACTTGTATAGAATAGGATTTCATAGTTTAATAAATTACATAATGCATGTAAAATTTTAAGATAGTGTATTTGATACAACTATTTTTATTGTTGGGTTTTTCCTTTTTTTTTTCCTGCAGGTGTTGAGGCTTGAACTCAGGGCCTGGATACTATCAGTGTACTTTTTTGCTCAAGGCTAGCACTCTACTACTTGAGCCACAGATCTACTTCAAGCATTTTTGGTAGTTGGAGATATAAGTCTCTATTGACTTTCCTACTCTAGCAGGAAAGATCTTCAGATCTCAGCCTCTTGAGTAGCTAGGTTTACAAGTGTGAGCTACCAGTGCCCAGATACACTGTTTGTTTGTTTGTTTGTTTAACTGTTTGTTGATCACCATGGCCACTTAGTTACTGATCCATTTACATTTTAAAGGGTTTTTCTTTTCTTTTCTTGTTGTTGTTGAAAAGTTTTCAGTGTCCTGAAACTCAGCTAGTTTTTTAACTGTCCTGAGCTTCAGGATGAAAATATGCTATGGGAGCACTTTCTTCTAATTTGGGACATGGCTATAGGCCACTACTGCTTAGTTTTATGAGTCTGAAACCAAACACCCATCTGACTCTGCCCAGAGCGAGACATGTATGGGCATGCCTGCCAGAGGCCCTGCAGCAACAGATCACACGAACAGCTGGCAGTTCTAAAGCATTCACAGGGAAATTCAATTTTTCTTAAATTCAGTTTATAAGTAGGGGCTCCTTATTCATATGAGAACCAATTGGTTATTCATCTAGACCATAAGTACTTTTGAAAACACAGCCTGTGTCCTGCGTGGTTAATTGTGTCACCTTGTGCTCCTCACTGCAGTCGGCCTACGTCACCGGCAACCCTGTGGTCATCGATGGAGGCTGGAGCTTGTGACTTCAAACCCGTAGCAGAGCAGCGTCTCAAGAAAACCACCCCACAGCTCTCTCCCAATGAAGGCAAGACCTTCCCAATGACAGTTCCCAAGAGCCTGGTTCTTTGAACAGATTAGTGTCTTTCTAATCTCTCCTGAAATGATTACGTAAAATCCAATTAAAAATATTGAACTTGTTGAAAAGAATCTTTTTTTTTTCTGTTTTTTTTTTTTTTTTTTACTGCCTACTCTATGGATGTTTTTATTCTAAACTAGTATAGCCAACTTACCTTTGGTTTTACTTTACTGCATTATGAAATAAGGAAGTTAGGCTAAGTGATTTGGATGGCTTTTGCATAGCATTATCAAAATGGTGCAGCGCCCTTATCTAGTGAATTAGTGTAACAATGACGTGTATGTGACTTTCACAGCATCCTGTGCCAGAAGTGGAGCTGTGGCTTAAGTGGTAGATTGCTGGCACGGAGTGAATAAAACAAGGGAAAGTCCCCAGGCCCTGAGTTCAAGCCCCAGGACTGGCACACATGCACACGCGTGCACACACACACACACACACACACATTGAATATTATAGTATAATTTTATTCTGTGAGCAAGCATACATATAGATGTATGGCTATAAATAAATGAATTCAGATGAACACACAATGAATTCTGTAAGTCAAGATGTTCAGAGTTAGTTCCCTCAGAGCCAGTGGTAAACTCTGTAAACATTACAATGGACAAGTGAATGTTAGCCAAAAAAAAATCCAATATTTTTCAATCACATGCAGTAGTTATTTATGTATGTACACATAGAGTATATGTATTTATAGAATTTAATTATATATGTACACACAGAGTATATAGGTATAGAGAAATAATTTATTTATTTAGGATTACTGGGATTAAACTTGAATTGTGCCTCCAGCCCCACTTGGCACTGGTAATTTTTTTTTGGTGGGGGGGGGATGTTGGTCGTGGGGCTTGAACTCGGCCTGGGCGCTGTCCCTCTGTTCTTCAGCTCAAGGCAAGCGCTCTACCACTTGAGCCACAGCTCCACTTCCAGTTTTCTTGTGGTTCATAGGAGATAAGAGTCTCATGGACTTTCCTGCCCCCGCTGGCTTTGAACTGCGATTCTCAGATCTCAGCCTCCTGAATAATTATGATTACAGGCGTGTGCCACCGCGCCAGGCTGGTGATTTTTGAGGTTGAGTCTCTACTTCCCTGTGTGGCTGGGCTGGCAAGTCCACTCCACTGCTCTCCCTGTAATGGGGTGAGCATCCCTGGCCACCACGCCCCTGTATTGGTTAAGAGGGAGTCCTCTGGCAGCGCCCTGCCTGATCTCCCACCTCTGCTTCCCAAATAGCTAGGATTACAGGCTTGAACAGTCCCACCCTACCCTAGCAGGCTCAGAGGAAGATCATATGACTGAAAATAAAGGAAAAACATAGCTCAATCCAATGGTAAGAGGAAGCTTAAGATTTTTTTTTTTCTTTTTTGTAAGCTTTAGAAGGAGGAAGAGTTCAGCTTAGGAAAATAACCAATTTTGGAAGCTGTGTTGGACAGGACCTTATCTGCTCTCAAAGCAGACCCTGAGAGACAGTGTGGGGTTCCGGGCAGAGACACTGGAAGATTGAAAAGCAAGATTAAAATTGGATTTGTGCTTAAGACGTGAAAAACAGGTAAGGGACGAGGCGGCGGGCGGGGACACACACACACACACACACACACACACACGGACATAGAAGGGAAGGAGGTTGCGCACACACACACACACACACACACACACACACGGACATAGAAGGGAAGGAGGTTGCACAAACATTGACCTGAGGATTCCGTGAACTAGAGTGCCTGGCAGGTTTCGTGTCTAGCACATGACGGCCCGGAGGGCACGGAAGACCGAGCCGTACACGCTGTACACGCTGCCGTGGGAAAGCGCTCCTGGTGGAGCCGACAAGAAGGCTTCAGAGGGTGGCTTAGGATGGATCAGGCGGGCAAGTGGCTGCAGGAAGCCGGGCGCTGGGCGGGCTGGGCCGGGCCGGGGCGGCCTTACCCTCCCCGCAGCTTCGAGGGGATCCTGGCACCCCGGGCGGGCGGGGCCTCCCATCCTCCCACCCCGATGGAAAGGATCCGCAGGAAGGCCTCGGTGCGTCCAGCCTGGTTCCGGGGTGCTCCCCGCGGGGCTGGAAGCGGCGACGCCCCGGGGTGCGCCCTGCGCCGGGTTCTCTGCGGGCGCATCCGGAGCCCCAGCGTGGATGGGGAGACCCGGCTAGATGCGTCCAAGTGGCGGACCCGACTCGGAGCCCCGCGCGCTCAGGGTAAACACCGCGCCCTGGGCTCCCCGCCCTCCCCGGTTCCTCCCCGACCCTGCCCTCCCCGCTTCTCGGCGCTCTCCCCTCGGGCTGTTTACTGGTGGCGGAGGCTGGCGCCGGGGAGATTCCGTTTTTCTTTAGCCCAGCTATGGGGCCATAGTGTCCCCGGGTGTCTGCGCTGCTCTGGGCGGGTGGAAGTGATGGCGGCTTCTACCCGATCTCAGTGCTGACCTCACCTCATCCCCTCACTTAGCCGGTTACCAAAAAGGTTCAGGAGGGCCCGCAGCCTTCCGGGACCGCGGAGGAGCTGGGTCTCCACGTGGAGACCCTGGGGAAGGCTTGGCCGCTTCCCGTGGAGCGAATGCCGGTTTCCGATTCTCTCCAAGTCAGAATGGAAGCATCTGGTGCCAGCGAATACCTGCATATCCCTCTGCGCCAAGCAGACGCAGGGATTAAACATCATGTCTGCCCTAATGGATTCACAGATCCAGGGTCATTAGGCAGTTCTGACTCATGCGAGCCACGTGGATAATCCACGCAGGACCCTTTCAAGGCAGGTGAGGGCCCTTAGGAGAATCAGTGTGGACTATTTGCGTCCCTGAGGGGGCTTCAGGAGGAGGCAGTGTAGAGTAAACTGAGCCGGGGGCTGGTGGCTCACGCCTGTAATCCTAGCTACTCATGAGGCTGAGATCTGAGGATTGCGATTCAAAGCCAGCCCTGGCAGAAAAGCCCCTGTGAGACTCTTAACCTCCAATGAACCACCTAAACACTGGAAGAGGGGCTGTGGCTCAAAGTGGCAGAGCGCTCGCCTTGCGCAGAAGAGCGAGCTCAGGGACAGCGCCCAGGCCCCGTGTTCAAAGCCAGTGGGTGATGTGGGGGTTAGACTGTCCATCTGTCGCTATGTGTGTCTTCCTGCACACACAGGAGAACCTGGAAAGCCACCCGCACCCCGCAGACTTCCTTCCAGTTCAGCTGGTAACCTGCGGTCTAGCAAGGAGAGGCCTTGCGTGGGGGTGATGCCAGTGTCAGCACGCAGAATTTGTTGGGCATGGAAGCCCCCTCAGCTGCTGAGACACCCGGAGTCTGCCTTCCCAAGTTGAATCGCCAGCGAGGTGGCTGTCAAGAGGTCCATCCAGGAGACTGGATGTGGCGGGGGATACCTGTAATCACAGCCCTTAGGAGGCTGAGGCAGAAGTTAGAGAGCCCAAAGCCAGTTAGCTAAAAAAGAAAAGTTAGCACACTGTAAATACAATTCACAGCACAGTACACACAAAGATGCTGGCGTAGACTGGGAAGGTTCTTTGGACGTTAGGAGGCATTTGCTGTAGAAATGAATAACGAAGGGCAGCCTTCCACCTCGGGTATAATTGTGTAGCCCCCTTTTCTCTGGATTGACACCTGTGTGAATAAGAGCCATCAGGGCTACATAGTGTCTCCTCCTGGCTATTGACTATGGGGATCACATACAGAACTCTGTATAAGTTAGTAGAAGGTTTGTGTTTATATGTAATCGTTTGCTGCTGCTACATTTTTGAGATTATGTAAACCTGTTAATTTTTTTTTCACCATGTGAAACTGAAGGTCAATAGATTATTCGAGATTTTCTCAACAGGAAAAAATAGTTTTTCAGAGTTGATAGAGTTAAAGTTTTCTAGGTGACAGCTACTGTAATGTACTTGAGCCTCTTTTTTTGTTTGCTTACTTTACCTTTTTTTTTTCCCCTGGATGGTGGGGCTTGAACTCAGGGCCTGGATGCTGTGTCTGAGCTCTTTTGTGCTCAAGGCTAACTCTCTACCACATTTCCACAGCACCACTTCCCTTTGTCTTTTTTAAAAAATATATTTTTATTGTCCTTTTTTTTTTTCAGATAGGCTCTTGTGATGTAGCCCAGGCTGACATGGAACTCATGATCCTCAGCCTCTAAAGTACTATATTCCAAATGTGCACCATCACACTGGCTCAGAGTCTTTTGCTCATGACAAAAATAGTGAAGCTCTTTTTTTGGGGGGGGTCCAGTTGTGGGGCTTGAACTCTGGGCCTGGGCGCTGTCCCTCAGCTCTTCAGCTCAAGGCTAGTGCTCTATCACTTGAGCCACAGCTCCACTTCTGGCTTTTTTCTTTTTGCTTATGTGGTGCTGAGGAATCAAACCCAGGGCCTCAGGCATGCAAGGCAAGCGCTGTACCACTGAGCCACCTTCCCAGCTCCCCAAAATAGTATGGTGCTTGATGGCTCTGTAACTTTTGTTCTCAAAGTCATTCTTGTGAACCTAACCTAGACCCTCCATTTTAAATGGTCATGAATTTCATTTTCAGTACTGGGGTCTGAACTTGTGCTTACTAGGCAGACCCTATACCACGGAGCCATGCTTCCGACACTTTTCTGCACTCATTATTTTCAGATTAGCGTCTCAGGTTTTGTTCAGGCTAGGCTAGACAACCACCCTCGTATTTGAAACTTCCTGGCATAGCTAGGATAAAAGCTGTGGAGCACCATGCTCAGCTTTTTTTCCTGTGGAGATGGAGTCTCATGAACCTTTTTTTTGCCTGGTCCTATGTGGGCCTGCCTAGAACATTGATCCACCTGTTTTCAGCCTCCTGTATAATTAAGATAACAGATCCCAGTTACTGATTGAGAAGGGTTTCTTGTAAACTTGTTGCCCAAGCTGGCCTCAAACCAGGATCCTCCTTTTCTCAACCTTCTAAGTAACTAGGATTACAGAGGAGCGCCTCTGGTGCCCGGTTAGACTCTCCACCTTCCATACTACAACACCTCATAAACACCCCATTCCTCTTATACATCTCCTTATATCACCAGTCTGGCCCTTGGAGGTACTTGTTTGTTACCTATAGACAAGATCTCTCAAGTTCCTGGCCCTACAAGCATAACGTGAGACATTTCTTCATTTAAAAACATTTACAGACTATATTCTGTAATGAGAGATCACTGAATATCTGGCCCCTGCGCAGCTATGACTCCTGTTGATAATTGGTATGTGGTTGATTCTCAGTCAGTATACAAACCCTAATGAGGGTATAGATGTTTTCCTCTGGGGGAAAGATTTCCATCTTCTCACACAAAGCCTGAGCACACAGTATGTGCAGAGACGGAGCTATTGGGCCTTGTTTCCCCGTCACATGCCATATAAAGGAAATAGCAAAAGGATAGCCAGAGCGCTTATGCTTCATTGAGCTGGTCCAGAGAACTCAGGAGATTTTAGTTGTGGTATCGCGCCACATATTTTGACGTGTAATTCAAAACACAGGGTGGGAAACAAGAATGTGATTGGTCAACCAGGGGCTTTTTTTTGGAAAGGAGTAAAAATTAAATCAATAAGATTGAAGGGCCTGGGAATGTGGCTTAGTGGTAGAGTGCTTGCAGAGCACGCATGAAGCCCTGGGTTCGATTCTTCAGTACCACATAAACAACAACAACAAAAACAAATGTGAAAGTTGCGCTGTGGCTCAAGTGATAAAGTACTAGCTTAGAGCAAAAGAAGCTCAGGGACAGTGCCCAGGCCCTGAGTTCAAGCCCCAGGACTGGCAAAAAAAAAAAAAGATTTGAAGATCGTATAGTGGAATCAAACAAAAGATCAACCATTGATAGTCTGAAACAATGTAACTTAAACTATTTTTTAGCCATTCAGAAGTCTGGGAGAAGAAATGAGTGTAATTCACTTACACGGATTTTCAAATTACTGCTGTTGTCTGTGCTGTTTCTCCATCAAAACAGATCTCGTTCCTCTCCACCCTATCATCTTTGTTGTTAGTGTAAATTATGGCAGATAAAGATACAGATAAAGCAATCCAATGCCACCATCTGGAAGCATCCACTGAGCTGAGTCACCCAGCTGCTGTGCATGAGGAGACACAGGTAAACATCTGGTGTTGCATGTAGACAGTTAGTCCTAGCTGTTATTTGAAGGAAGACATGTTTTTCTACACTATTACAGAATTGTAGTCTGCTCATTCTCTACTACTCACTTAAGCAATTTTCCCACCTGAGCATGATGACACGTGAGTGTAATCCCAGAACTCAGGAACTTGAGGCAGAAAGAAGGTGAATTTGAGGCCAGTCTGGGCTACATAGTAAGATCTTGTCTCAGAAAAACAAAAGTAATAACAAGGAACCTTACAATCCCCCCTCTTGTTAATTCCTATACTCAGTAAAGTCCAGGGTCAATGTGACTACCAGTTTTGCCAGCTAAGAGGGGCTGGCAAAATAGAGGGCCTATGGAATGCTTTGTGTCCCTGGCCCAACCCTTAGAATGATTTTGGTTTTCCTCCCTCCCTCTCTATCATTGGTCAATTCAAGTACATGACTGAATACAAATAGTTATCTTTCCCTGAACCCTTTTGATACAGGTAGCAACTTTTGGCTCTCAATTATATCTTAACTACTCCAATTTTCAAGCTGGGTATTGCAAAACAATGTTTGTTTTATGTGACTCAAGCATTTATAATTCTAAAAGGATAACAATATGCTAAATACTCTTAACACAGGTCTTCTAAGAAATAGCTGGCTTGTTAGCAATCAAGTTGTGGATTTTCCTCATAAAGTGTTATCTTTGATTCCAGTAGTAGCAATTTGATTTACAATGTGAAAAATTACCAAAGATCTGTAGAAAATATGGCATTCTAAAAACTTGTTTTAAATGGCTTTAAATACAGGAGGAGACAGTTATGAATTCCAAACATGTAGATGGAAATGAACCAACAGAAGGAAGTAACCTACTGAATAGCAATGAGAAAAAGTTACGGGAAACACCCACAGAACTGAATTGTTTGCAAAGACTGAGATCTGCGTGGGCTTGCCCTCCACATGGGCTACTGGGCAGAGTAATAACAACTGGTAGGTATATGGAAAGGATGAATTCAGAAAGAGAAGGGCAAAAATGAAATTAGCACCTGGATGCCAATCACTCATGCCTGTAATCCCAGCTACTCTGAAGGCTGAGTTCTGAGGAGCTTGGTTTAAAGCCAACCTGGAGCAGAAAAGTCTGTGAGACTCCTCTATCCAATTGAGTACACAGAGCCGGAAGTGGAACTGTGGCTCAAGAAATGTAAACGCTTCAGGGACCCCAGGCCCTGACTTCAAGCCTCAGGATTGGCACCAAAAAAAAAAAAAAAAAAAAAGATGAGGTTATAATTCATCTTGGAATTATAATCCACCTTGGTTTAAAGGATGAAAGCAAGCATACTTACATAAAACCCAGCAGGGTAACAGTTTTCCAGGGTGAATGCTGCTGGGTTCCCATTCACAATGACTGGTCCACACAGTCAGTCATTCAAGGTCCCAGGTGACAAAGCTCCAACATAGTCAACCCAAGGTTTTCAGGATCACTGAGGTCAACGCCACCTGAGTCATCAGGAAGTGGAAAAAAACAGAGATCAAGGAACTTCTCCTTTAATACATCTGAGTAACTTTACAGAATTACATGAGGGCTTTAATGAGAAAAATGTTCGCAAAAAATCTCTTGTAAACAGAAAAATACAACCTAAGTTGGCTGGTATTACTGTAACTGCAAGTAATATGCAAGCAGATACAGCTCAATTTATGCTTCTAAATAAATCCTGTTACTTTATAAATAATAACCTTGGTTTATGATTCCATTTATTACAGTAGGACTGCCATTGCTTCTTAAACACATTGAGGAATTTTTGGGAGGACAAGGAGGTGTTAGTGTGTGTGTGTGTGTGTGTGTGTGTGTGTGTGTGTGTTCCACTTCTGCTTTTTTGGTGTTTAGTTGGAGATAAGAGTCTCACAGACTTTCCTGCCTGTGCTGGCTTGAACCATGATCCTCAGATCACAGATTCTTGAGTAGCTAGGATTGCAGGCATGAGCCACTAGCAGTCAGCTCACACAAATTTTGGAAATTATTTCAATTTGAATATAGATGTCTTCTAGGGATGGATTTTGGTTTTGGAGGCAATGAAAGATTATTGTATTATAAATGTGATGACTAAATGGATGTTCAGATTCAGTGAGGCCAATTTTGGTTGTATATTAAGAGTGTATGTTCATATGTGTCACTTTTGTTAAGAAATATGCAATCTAATTGGAAAAAGAGAAGTCTTTTGAAGATGTGGTATTTCAAAAATCATGCTGAGAAATTACAACACCATTGAGGTAAATAGATAGTGTCCCATAAAGGATGTAACTTCACTGAACAATGAAGCTTTTTTTCCCCCACCTTGGGGACAGGATGTCAATAGTTTAGGCTCACTTTGAACTTGTGATCCTCTGGAATTACAAACATGCACCATTATGTCCATTGCAATGCTTAAACCTTGATAGTTCCACTTCAGTTTGGGGCTCTGAAAGATGTCCTTTTTTTTTTAAACATTTCATTTGAGACAATGAAAGCCAAGTATAATATGATAGCTTTAGACTCTAGATATGTTTTTAATGAAATTAAGTTTTTGTTCTATATAGGAAAAAAATCTCAAACTTTATTTAGAACTTGTAGAGAAAACTAGATTCCAAAACATACACGCACTAATAAAGACACAGGTAATTTGATATTTTTTTTAACTTTGACCATTCAAAATATATTTTGATATCGTTTATATTTAAAAAGTGAATGATGTGACTTGAGAATTCATTTTTTTAAACTTTATAATCGTGGTCTACAAAGCTGCCTGAAAAATGAGCTCACAGTAGGAAGTTTGTATTTGTTTCCAGTTTTGCAAGATGACTTGATCTGTATTGGGTATTCTTTTTAAGAAATAAACCTTACATGTGAAAATATGATTTTCCAAAGTTATAAAGGAAAGTAAGTTATTAACTGATTTAAACATGGTTTAGAGAATAAGGTGGGCAAGAGGAAAGAGTTGATGAAATAAAGACAGAATATTCCAGAACTGATTTTGTAAAAAAAAAACATAATTTTTAAGCAAATGAAAAGGAAGCCACACCTAAACATATACATCATTCTGAAATTGCAGAAAGCCAAATGCGATCTTACAAACAAAAAGAAAGAAAAGAACCAAAATTAATAACAAAAATGAAAGCCAGGAATCCAAGGAGAATTATTTTCAAAGAACTGAGAGAAAAAAGTCTTTCATTCTAATAATGGAGCTATACCTGAGTTATACCTAGAAAAGCTATCTTTTGAGTATAAAGAGAAAGTAATTTCTGACAAAAATAGTAATTTACTACCAAAGATCTTCATGAGAAATACAGCATGATCTGACATAGCATTTCTCTATCAAGAATTGCATTTATGAAATGACATATAGAGAATTGTATTGGTGCCATACAGAATTTGCATGTGTTTTTGCATATCATTTTTCTGGCATATTACTATTTTTACATTATGCAATAGCACAATAAAACAAGATGAGTCAATAATAGAAAAGCCAGATGCTACTCAAGAGGGTGAGCTCTGAGGATCACAGTTCAAAGTTCTCCTGAGCAGAAATGTCTGTAAGAACCTTTTCTCACCAGGTGCCAGTGGCTCATGCTTGTAATCCTAGCTACTCAGGAGGCTAAGATCTGAGTATCACAGTTCAAAGCCAACCTGGCCAGGAATGTCCATGAGACTCTTATCTCCATTAACCACCAGAAAACCAGAAGTGGCACTGTGGCTCAAGCGGTAGAGTGCTAGCTTTGAGCTGAAGAGCTCAGGGACAGCACCCAGGCCCACAGTTCAAGCCTCATGACTGACAAAAAGAAAAAAAAATCTTTTCTCCAGTTAGCCAGCAACAAAAAAGCTGGAAATGGAGATGTGGTTCAACTGATAGAGCACCAGCCTTGAACACAGAAAGTTAAGAAAGAACACAAGGGCCTGAGTTCGAGCCCTGGCACAAATAAATAGAATAAAACCAAATACTGGAATTTAAGTATTCTCCTATACCCATAGAGAAGATAAAGACGGCAATTGTTCCTTATAATATTTACTGCTGATGTAATTGCAATAAAATTCTAAAGGAAAATAGGAATGACGAAAAAGGAAAATGGTGAAAAGAAGTTCAAGATAGTGACTTCTTTTGCAATGTGGAAGAAGATGGGGAACAGAGTTGGGAAGAACACAGGAGAAAATGCAACTGCACTGGTAATATCCTACTTCTTAAAATAGATGGGAATTATCCAGCTTGTATTCTTTGTCATTCATATATCATTATGGCCATATCAAAACCTGCCTGTGACAACTTGATAGAACCAAATTTTCTTGGCTTCTTCCAGTTACCATGGTTGTTCTTTTGTGGGCTGTCGTATGGTCAATAACAGGCAGTGAATGCCTTCCTGGAGGAAATCTATTTGGAATTCTAATCTTGTTCTATTGTGCTGTCATTGGAGGAAAACTGTTCAGCCTCATTAAGTTACCAACATTGCCTCCACTGCCTCCTCTTCTTGGTAAGTGCTGAATGTTTCCTGTTTTCTCCAGAGTAAATTGTATTTTTTTTAAAACGAATTGTAAGTTTGGAAGGCTTTGGGAACTAAAGCAATACAATATTTCTCTATTTGTTGTAGTAGGGCCAGAAGCCAATTATTAAATTTTGTGAGCCAGTTATTAAATGTGATTTTTTTAAGGTAAACTATTTCAGGTGCTGGTGCTGCTGGCTCAGACTTTTTGTAATCCTAACTACTCAAGAGGTTGAGATCTGATGATCAAGATTCAAAGTTAATCCAGGCAAGGAAGATCCTGCAACTATTATCTCCAGTTAACCACCAAAAAAAAAAAAAAAAAACCTATAAATGAAGCTGTGGCTCAAAAGATTAGAGCACCAGCCTTGAGCAGAAAAAAATAAGGAACAGTGGCTGGAGTTCAAGCCCCAGTAATGACCCACATACACAAAAATCAAAGTGTGGAAACTTACAGTTAAACTGCTTACATTACAAAACAAGAGCTAGCGACACTCAGCATTGGTTGCTTCTTAATTATTCCACATTTCCCCTTATCCGTGCTCCGTGGGCGGTGGAGCTTGTATAATGGAGGACCATGACCTGTTTCTTCTCAATGGCACATGGTGACATCATTATTGTAACATAACATCAGTTTGGTGGAAGTTTCTGTAACACCGAAATCAGTAAATGCTATAAATCAGGGATCGCTGCATTGTAAGTTACTTCTGTCATCAACAATGAATGATGCTCTGATGCATATTTTCATTGTTACATTTCCCTCTTATTCCTTACCATAAACCTATCAGTCCGCATTCACGGCAACCCTATACTCACTCATCAGTGATGTGAGTGGCTGCTGAATCAGGCCTCAGGCCCTCCTTCATTCTTACATTGATTTTTTCAAATCCTCAACTGTGACCGTTTTTGGTGATGATCACAGAAGTTTGGCAAGCAACAGTGACAATCGATTGAGGGACCAATTACATGTGGGGCATGGCATGCACTTGTCCCTTTACGTTTGTTGATCATATTTTAATTTTACCCTGTGCACACTGCACTGACCATTATATTTAACAAAAAGCAGTCAATGAAGACTCATACATATCATCACCAAATTAACAGTCTATAAATGGCCCAGACTTAAGAGACTTTCCCCTATATTAAACGACAATGGTAAAAGTGTGCCAGTAAATGCGGTCCTGCCTCTGAGCCTGTAATAAGTCATAAACTACAACCCATAGCTGTCATTGGCTCTGTTCTCACAGAAGATCCCCTTACTTTCTCTAGCCATGTGAAGTAGGAGCTTACAAGGACAAGGGCACACTTGGAGGATAGGAGCTTGACAGGTCTGATAGAGGAATCGTGTGTGTGTGTGTGTGTGTGTGTGTGTGTGTGTGTGTGTGTGAATACTGATGTTTGAACTCAGAACCTAGGCACTGTTTCTTAGCTTTTGTCATTCAGTACTGGCACTCTACCATTTGAGCCACAGTGCCACTTCCAGCTTCTTGCTAGTTAATTGGATATGAGACTCAAAGAGCCAGAGCCAGTGACTCATGCTGTAATCTTAGCTACTAAGGAGGCTGAGATTTGAGATCAGGGTTCAAAGCCAGCTTGGGCAGGAAAGTCCGAGAGACTCTTATCTCCAATAAACTGCCAGAAAACCAGAAGTGGCACTGTGGCTCAAGTGGTAGAGCACTAGCCTTGAGCTGAAGAGCTGAGGAACAGTGACCAGGCCCAGAGTTCAAGGCCCACGACCAACCAAAAAACAAACAAACAAAAACAAAAAGAGTCTCAAAGACTTTCCTACCCAGGCTGGCTTCAAACCATAATCCTCAAATCTCAGCTTCCTGAGTAGTTAGGATTATAAGTATGAGCTACCACACCCAGCCATTTTACTCTTTTATGTCCATTATAAAGCCTGTCTTTGCCTAATTTATATTATTTTAGTTTTTTTCGCTTAAAAGTTTCACTTAATTTAACCAAAGACTACACATAGGGAGAAATCATATAGTAGTCTCTGTCACGTGCAAAGTACCAGAAAATATTTCCTATATTTGAAAACTGACTTGTGTTATTTGACTTCTCCACTGAAGGCATGCTGCTTGCTGGGTTTCTCATCAGAAATATCCCAGTCATCAGTGACAATGTGCAGATCAAGCACGATTGGTCTTCCTCTCTGAGGAGCATAGCCCTTTCCATCATACTGGTTCGTGCTGGCCTTGGTTTGGATCCAAAGGTATGAATTACTGGATTATTATTGAACAGGATATTTACCCTCCCACATTCCAAGTATTTGGAATCCCTGAGACTCAGGAAAGAGATGGGGAGAAACGAGGAGATACCATTTGCAGCGATCAGAATAAAGACACTGAGATCTGAGGATCACAGTTTGAAGCCAACTTGGGCAGAAAAGTCCATGAAACAATTCAATATACTTCTCAGAAATAGCCAGAAATGGTGCTGGAACTCAAGCAGGAGAGTGGTAGCCTTGAGCACAAAGAAGCTCAGGAACAGCACCCAGGCCCTGAGTTCAAGACCCAGAACTGGCAAATAAATAAATAAAAATGAAATGATACTATTACTTGTCTCATAGGGTACTTCTGAGGACTTCAGATGCTCTCTAAAACACTGAAATGTTTGTTAACATAAAATGTATCATCCGGAAAATTCATGATGCAGCAGATCTCGTCTGAATACTGAAGAGAAGGTGTTTAAGGTTATGATCTTGGAGTGTCTTCAGGGGATTCTATTACTAAGTCTATGCTTGTATTCCAGGCCCTGAAGAAGCTGAAGGGTGTGTGTGTCCGACTGTCCATGGGGCCTTGTATTATAGAGGCATGCGCAGCCGCTGTTCTTGCTCACTTGCTGATGAGGTTGCCATGGCAGTGGGGATTTATCCTGGGGTAATGATTTCTTCTTTGTTGTGTAGAGATAGGCAGGGACACTTAGGGCACTCCCTAGTTCTATCCAAGAGAAGGCATCGTGATATTTTCTTTGTTTTGTTTTGTTTTTTGGGTCTGGTCGTGGGGCCTGAATTCTGGGCCTGGGCGCTGTCCCTCAGCTCTTCAGCTCAAGGCTAGCACCCTGCCACTTGAGCCACAGCGCCACTTCCGGCTTTTTTCTTTTTGCTTATGTGGTGCTGGGGAATCGAACCCAGGTTCCTCAGGCATGCAAGGCAAGCGCTCTACCACTGAGCCACCTTCCCAGCCCCGGCATCGTGGTATTTTCTTAAGGACACAAGAAAATGCAACTAGAAAATGTAGCATCATCTAAATGTTCTCATTTCATAATGCGGTTCAAAGCCAGCCAGGGCAGAAAAGGCCATAGGACTCTAATCTCCCCCACCAAAAAGCCAGAAGTGGAACTGTGGCTCAAGAGGTATAGCACTAACTTAGGGCACAAAAGTTCAGGGACAGCACCCAGGAAATAATTTCAAGCTCCAAGACCAGCACACACACACATACACACACACACACACACACACACACACACACATCAAAAGGTATATGGTAAGAATTTAACACTAATAAGTAGACAAGAAAGCAAGAAGTAAGAAATTCTTCTTTTTTTTTTAAACCTGTTCACATTTATTTAATTATCATAATGATTACAATTAATGAGGATTCCACAACTTTATTTGTAGTAATGTAAGTAGGATGTCTAACTGAAAAATAGAAAACCAGTTGTTTGTTCTACCCAAAAAAGTGTCCCTTTGTACTGTGGTCTGTTTGAGCCCAAACAGAATGTGTGGCTCCAAAAGTGGCCGCCTCTGCCTCCTATTCCAGGTATGGGTCCCTTCCCTTAATTCTTTTTTTTTCCCTCCCCTCTCCCCTTTCTTTTTCTTTTTTTTTTAATTTAATTTTATTTGTGAACATACTGTACAGAGGGGTTACAATTACATGGGCAGGATAATGCATACATTTCTTACCAAGCATTGCAGCCTCCTCATTTGTTTACCCTTCACATCCCTTCCCAGCCTCCCCCTCCCCCATCCCAATCCTTCTCCTTCCCCCCTCCCCCCCCCCACACCAATGTTGTAAAGCTCGTTTTGAACATGACAACTTGTACTTCTCATTGTTGCAACAGGTCCACCTGTATCCTTAACAACTGGTTTTTCCCCATCTCCTCCACAAGTTATACTGACATCAAATATAGTGAAAGCAGGGGTTATACTGTGGGGGAGGGACATACAAAGCAACAAAGAGATAATCTTATAAATGCATTAGAAACACATGCATGAAAGAAAAAAACATTAAAATACATATCTAACGGTTCATTTTCCTGACATCACATTATCTGACCTTTTCCGCTTGACTCATAAATGGAAAAACTTGGAAAAAATTATATTAAGTGAAGTAAGCCAGGCCCAAAGAAACACAGGTCCCATGGTTTCCCTTATTTACAATATCTAGTATATGTCTGAGTCAAGCAATTCTTCTTATGGTTAAGCTTCCTGCCTGGATTCAGATCCCAGTTTTGTGATTTTCCCAGTTTGATCTTTCACATGCTATGCCATTTCTCTGTGTCTCAATTTCTTCATTTATGAAAATGAATTTGTGAGGGTTCAATCATTTTGTTTTGCTTTGCTTTATGGGGGTACTGGGGCTTCACTTCAGGGCCTAGACATTTGTCCCTTAGCCTTTTCTGCTCAAGGCTGTTGTTCTACCACTTGAGCCACAGCTGAAGTACATAAAATGCTTCCTGGTTTTACAGCTGCTGCCATCCTAAGAATCATATTGCTGTCGTTATGTCATTTTGTGAATCTGTCTTTCTTGATATATGAAGTCCTAATTGAAGGCCCACCATTGCTTGGTTCCTATTCAGAGCATCCATGGCAGTTTTTCCTTCCTCACAACATAGTGTGTTGTTTTAGAACAGCAACCTCAGCCCCATTCATCCTATATTTCATTCATAAAGACATTTTTATTTGTATTGCTAGTATTAGGGCTTGAACTCAGGGCCTGGGCGTTGACCCTTAGCTTTTTCACTCAGGGCTGGTGCTCTACCACTTGAGCCACTACTCTACTTCTAGCTCTTTGCTGGTTAATTGGAGATAAGAATCTCATGGACTTTTCTACCCAGGCTGGCTTTGAACTGCAATCCACAGATCTCAGTCTCCTGGCTAGCTAGGATTACAGGTGTGAGCCACTAGTGCCCAGATTTTAATATATGTGTGTGTTTAAAGATATATATGTGTATATCAGATATATATGTTAAGATATATCATATAAATATAATAAACATATATATATACTTTTTTAGATAACCTATATCTACTTTTAGACAACTTAAATGTGTATGTGTATGACTATACTTTGACAAAATGTTCTGTTTCACGATAAACTATAAAGCGGATAGTGCTTCTGGTTTGATGTTTTTCTGCCATTTGAAAGGTTGTAGTTGTCCAAAGTCTAACCTTTAAAAGCATAGAGAAAAAGTAAAAGTTGTTATAATTTTTGTTGTTGTTGGCTGTAGGCCTTGAATTCAGGGCCTGGATGCTGTCCCTGAACTCTTTTTTTACTCAAGGCTACCAACTCTACCATTTTGAACCACAGCTCCACTGCTAGTTTCTTTGTGGTTAATTGGAGATAAGAGTCTCACAGACTTTCTTGCCCAGGCTGGCTTTGAACTGCGATCCTCAGATCTCAGCCTCCCGAGTAGCTAGGATTTGAGGCGTGAGCCACCAGCACCGGCTTATAATGATTTTTAAGACTAAGAATCAGTAAGATGCGATCACAAATGTCTAAAGCGCTGCGTGCTTAGCTTTGTTTTAGGTGCTGTGTCTCCGGCTGTGGTGGTGCCTTCAATGCTCCTTCTGCAGGGAGGGGGCTACGGTGTTGAGAAGGGAGTCCCCACCTTACTCATGGCTGCTGGCAGCTTTGATGACATCCTGGCCATCACTGGCTTCAACACGTGTTTGGGCATGGCCTTCTCTACAGGTAATAAGAGGACAGTGTGTTCTCTTGGGGACAGGCTGTATTGTTATAAGCAGGGCATATTTGCTCAAGGCAAGTTAAAAATAGGAAAGCAATGGCAGGTGTGTACCTAAGGAGGATCAGAGGCTGCCTTTCCTTCCTGCTTGCCTCCAGAGAGAGAGGCCGCACAAGTAACATGGAGAAAGTTGGGGAATGGGGATGGAAAGCACAGGGAAGGGAAGGAAAGCAGCTTCCTCTTAGAGGGATCTAAGGAAAATTTTAATCTATATATTTCTCTCAAAGGATGGATAGGTTTTACAAAGAGCGTACAAGACAGAGTAGTCTGAGAGAAAGGAAGAGCCTACTTCGTGTGTGTGTGTGTGTGTGTGTGTGTGTGTGCACGTGCACTCACACACGTACGTACACTCACACGTGCACACACTCTCCCTTGGCTCACTCAATGCTAGTGCTCTATCATTTGAGGCACAGCTCTACCTCCAGCCTTTTACTAGTTAACTGGAGACAAGAGTCTCATATGCTTTCCTGCCGGGGCTAGCTTTTTTAAAAAAAGATTTTACTGTTATTGTAGAGGTGAAAGACAGAGGAGTTATAGTTACGTGAGACAGGTAATGAGTACAGTTCTTTTGGAACCATGTCTCCCCTTCCCTCTCTCTCTCCCCCAGTTTTTCCCTCCCATTCCCATCTACAAGATGTACAGTTCATCTCCCATATAGTATCTAGTGAGTACCATTGTTGTATTTGTTCACCCTTTGTTTTACCTTTTCTGAGCCACCTTTACCCTCCAAACTATCAAATATGACAAAAGGAAAACAAAAATAGCAACAGCAACTTAAAAAAAACACTCTTGTTTCCTTTTCTTGGAATTCATTACATAAAGTATTATTTTATAGGATCAGATGTACATAGCTTTTGAGCCTTTGTGATCCATTCCTATGAATATCCCCCTTTGGCCTCAATGTATGAATGCCTAGAAACCTATATAATTTATCATGTCCCAGTGTATTATTTTTAATCATTCAGTGTGTTTACTTCTAGATTTATAGGTACATTCTAGCTACCACAAATGAATGAAACCAAGCAACCTTTGTTTCTTTGGATCTGGCTTACGTTGCTTAATATGATTTTTTCCCCAAGTCTTTTCATTTCCTTACAAATGGTACAATATCATTCTTTCTAATAGATAAGTAGAATTCCACTGTGTAAATATGCCACATTTTCTTGATCCATTAGTCCAGTGAGGGGCATCTGGGTTGATTCCATATCTTGACTATGGTAAATAATGCAGCAGTAAACGTGATTGAGTTGGTCATTTTAGTGTGGCAGTTTTTGTGTTCTACTGGATAAATGCCCAGGAGTGAGATTCTGGGTCATAGGGTAGCTCTATGTTTAGCTTTTTAGGAACTTCCATACTGTTTTCCAGAGTGGAACCAATTTATATTCTCACCAACAGTGTAATAGAATTCCCTTTTGGAACATCCTGGCCTGGGCTGGCTTTGAACCAAAATCCTCAGATCTCAGCCTCCTGACTAGTGGGAATTATAGGTGTGAACCACTGGCATCTGTCCTAGCACACTTCTAAAATAAGAACAATTTCTCTTCTCTCATCTACAGCATTTTATGGGCAATAATAGCAATGATTTTAATGGATATCTTATTAGTGCTTACTAAGTATCTGAAGTGGATGTATTTTGCTTGAAATAGTAATGAAAGAAGAACTCAAGGAACTTGCCACACTATTATTTAATACTTTCACTAAATGGATAAAAACAAATACTATACCTTATCTTAGGCAAAAGGCTAAGAAAGAAGTGTTTCAATGTCTTTATTTTTCTTCGACACAGCATGAGTTTTGTCCAAAATTTGCAACTTCCTATCGCTGAGAAAGTGTAAGTGTAGTTTAGCTTCAACTTGAATTTGCTTCATGGAAGTACATTCCTGGCAAAATCACCCATTCTCATTTTCTCGAAGTTACTCTTATATTAAAATTATATATGATTTATACTGATTACCCTAGAACCTCCACCATTCCATCCATTGCTCTAGAAGTCTGCTGTTTATCCTGGCAAATTACTCTTCTCAAAATCCTGTCCTCATATATTACTTCTTGGTCAGGAACAATTAGTTTCCCTTGTCCCTCTTAGGTCCAATACACCCATCCTCTTGTCTCTTATTATAACACTAGTGTGCCTGTACAGACTTACATTCCCACTGTTTTCCTGGTAACGCATCTTTAAAACCATGGTTCTCAGTCCTAGCTGCACATTACAGTTGCCTGGGGAGTATTCTTTTCTTTTTAAAAAACACTCCCATGGGAAACATTACCTTAGACCCATCAAATCAGACCCCTTGGGAATGGAAGCAGTGTAGCCAGGATTAAGAGTCATGGCTTCAGGGTAACAGTTACTTTGAGTTTCATTAACACCAAGGTTGGGGAGGGGGCGAGGCAGGGAGACAGCCGCTGAGGGAAAATGTGGGTAGCTTGAAGAATCTCACTGAGCCCAGTGAGATTCACTGAATTTGAATTTTCTGAGATTGAGCCCCCCATACTATTATTTTTTTTGCAGCCTGACATGCAACAGATTGAAATGAATGAGCTACATGCTTTGACATAAATGTTCTATAGTAATAGCTTGAGCATGATGTTACCATAACACCTAGATGCTTCTGCCTGTGACGCCTTTTATCTGACAGCTATCCTAGCCATATAAAATTACTTCACAGGCTATTATTTTTTAAATAAGAGAAGTGATTACCATAGTAACAGGAAACCACAATTATGAGGGAGCACATTTTTTTTTCCTTAGAATAACCTTGAAAGATTGCTTTATGGGTAGGACAATTTTAATATAATTTTCTACACAATGTGCTAACAACTTTTTACAATTAAAGTTTCCTAAATCATGCTTACTGTGAGAGAAAAACATGGGTTCTACTCTTCTATCTTACAATATTTCTCATAATGATTCTACTAAAAGAAAATTCAGGGGCTGGGAAGTGGCTCAGTGATAGAGCTTGCCTTGCATGTATGAACCCCTGGGTTCAATTCTTCAGCACCACTAATCAGAAAAAGGCAGAAATGGTTCTGTGGCTCAAGTGGTAGAGCGCTAGCCTTGAGATGAAGAGCTAGGCACAGCGCCCAGGCCCAGAGTTCAGGCCCCACAACTGACCAAAAAAAAAAAAAATTCAAAAGTAATTTACTCAATATAATTTTTTTCACTATTATTTTTCTACACTTTTTTCAATGTTTTTTATAATAAACACTTGAGAAGGAATAAGAGGATTTTTAAAAATTTCAATTGCCATATTCTTTAGTTACTATACACACAAACAGATCAAAGTTACCAAAAATAAATGTACATCTATCAGAGTCATCCCTTCCATCGTTCTCCCCATCCTATTTACCTCTCTCCACCAGATTGATTTCACATTTCCTGCTTCCTTTATCATCTCTGTACATTGAGTATTCTGACTGTATTTGTCCCATTCCCTTTCTTCATTCACTCCCTTCCAAGTACTTCCCCTCCCCTCTCACAATCCATTTCAGCTTCCTGAAACTCATTTTTTAAACTGCTTGTTAATTGTTCAAGAGATTTACTCTATCTTGTTTCACTCCTACATATACTATTCTGTAGTCAACTTAAATATATGCATATATAGGCATATGCCCCTGTGTATGTTTTACATGTGAGATTGCATTCTAGGTCTAGGATCCACATTTGAGAATAAACACACATCCTTTTCCTTCCAGGGTGATAGACCTATTTTATCAGGCATTCTAATTCACATATATTTAAGGTTGTAGAGGATAGGAAATGCCCCGAACAATCTCCTTCCAGGGACTTGATGGCTATAAATTAAAGCCTGTGTAAAGCCTGTGCATTGATGGATTTTGAGTTCTGTCTGGTTTGTCTTTTCACGTATTTTTCAGGCTCCACAGTGTTCAATGTCCTCCGAGGTCTTTTGGAGGTGGTGATCGGTGTGGCAACTGGGATTTTTCTTGGATTATTTATTCAGTTCTTCCCAAGCACTGACCAGGTAAAAGAAAGAAATCTGGGAAAGTCAGGCTCTCAAATGTCATTGGAAAATGTATACTAGAACATGCCCCCAAAACCTGGCAAGCATAACACTGAGAAATGCTATCTGCTACAGGGAACTCAAGAAACTAATCCCTCCCAAACCTAACAAACCAATTACTAAATGGGCAAGAGAACTAAAGAGGGACTTCTCAAATGAAGAAATAAAAATGGCAAAGAAACACATGAGGAAATGTTCATCATCCCTGGTGGTGAAGGAAATGCAAATAAAGACAACCCTGAGATACCACCTTACCCCAGTCAGAATGTCCCACATCCACAAATCAGCCAACGACAAATGCTGGAGGGGATGTGGAGAACGAGGAACCCTATTACACTGCTGGTGGGAATGTACACTTATACAACCACTTTGGAAAGCAGTCTGGAGGGTCCTTAGAAAGCTAAAGATTGACCTCCCTTATGACCCAGTCATACCACTTCTAGGCATCTACCCTGAACAACAGGAACCAATATACAAGGACACGTGCACCTCCATGTTTATTGCAGCACTGTTCACAATAGCTAGGATATGGAAACAACCCAGATGTCCCACCACAGATGAATGGATCCAAAAATTGTGGTATCTATACACAATGGAATATTATGCAGCCATTAGAAATGACAAAATAATGGCATTTGCAGGGAAATGGATGGAGCTAGAAGGAATCATGTTGAGCGAGGTAAGCCAAGAGCGAAGAGACAAATGGTACATGGTCTCCCTGATAAGTGGATGCTAAATCCAAAATGTTAGGTGATACGACAAATTAACAGGACTTAAGAAACAAAGAACTCCCACTCATCTGGTCGAACCACTACTAAATATCCCCATGCTGCTGATCACATGTATGGTGTATATGTGTACACCGTTATATGCTATAGACTGTGATAGACAATTTGCTCCAGGAAAGTTAGAATGAACTTGTGACTTTAAATGAGCATCATTATTCCACAATACTGTGAAATTCTGGAAATTATGTAATCACTTAATCACAATCAAAAAAAAAAAAAGAACCTCGGGGAAGGTAGGGAGGGAGGGGATGGTAGGGGGAAAACAATGGAGGGGGTAACAATGCTCAAGAGCAAGTGTACTCATTACCTCACTCATGTAACTGTAACCCTCTGTATAGTATCTTTACAATAAAAAAAATAAATAAATGAAAAAGTTAAAGTGCCTGAGTCCTGACAGTGGCCAGACCTGAGTCCAAGTTCCAGTACTGGCACAAAAAGAAGTAAGAGAAGGACCAGTGGGCTGGGAAGGAAGGAAGGAAGGAAGGAAGAAAGGAAGGAAGGAAGGAGAGAGGGAGGGAGGGAGGGAGGGAAAAAAAAAGAAATGCTATAAGGAGGATAAATGGGACGGCAGCCCAGAGACTCTTTCTAATTTCTATTCTGCACATTTTAATTGCATTGTAGAACAAATAACAAGCACTGCACAATAAGGTAGACTATGCAAGTTTTCTTGAAGTTTTGTAATACCCAACTAAGGATATATATGACTTCTTGTCTCCTTTTTTTATTATTAATTAGATAATAGCATCTTATGCAATATAAGAAGTTATTTCTTCCCAAAGAGATCAGAGTTCTTCACTGTACACAATGACATATACTATATTGGGAGGAAGGTGGTGGGAGAGGAGAGTCTGAGTCAGGATCTGGCTGTGTAACCCACCCAGATTGGCTCAACGCTTGATCTTCCTGGCTTAGCCACCTGAGTGCTGGGATTACAGGCATGTACCACCATGCCTGGTTACCCAGTGATTTCTGAACCAGAAACAAAGGTAGTTGTTGTTGCTTGTTTTTCTTTCACCTTCCAGAGAATTAGGTAGAAATGTTTTTAGTGGGATTATTTTGAAATTTCAAAGTATTTAGGGCTGGGAAGGTGGCTCAGTGGTAGAGCGATGCCTTGCATTCCTGAGGCCCTGGGTTCGATTCCTCAGCACCACATAAGCAAAAAGAAAAAAGCCGGAAGTGGTGCTGTGGCTCAAGTAGTAGAGCGCTAGCCTTGAGCTGAAGAGCTGAGGGACAGCGCCCAGGCCCAGAGTTCAGGCCCCACAACCGGACCCAAAAAAAAATTTTTTTTCAAAGTATTTAGAAACGAATTGAAAACTTAAAGCAACATTTAAATTAATGTATCCATTATTGCAAGGTAAATGGATTTGAAATTTTATCATGCTTCAAAAATCTTATGAATGATTGTATATACAAACTGTGAATATATAAGTCCAGTATGTAAAACAACAGAAATCTAATGTAAATTAAGTCATCGCCTGGGGCCTCTCTGTTCGGTACAGAATTCACTAGCAGCATGGCGAATAAACAGCATTTCACAAGCAGCACAGATACTGAACATTTCCACCAACAGTAAGCATTTGCTTTTTGTATTTTTGTCAGACTAGGGCTTGAACTCAAGGTCTTGTGCTTGCTGTGCATGCCCTCTACCACCTAAGTTATACCCTCAGCCCTTTTTGCTTTAGTTATTTTTTGAGATAGGGTCTGGTGTTTATGCCCTGGCTAGCCTGGACCACTGTTTACTCCTATGTTCCCAGAATAGCTGGAATTAATTCATTTGCTACAGCACCCACCCTTTAATTAGTTGAAATTGAAGCATAAACAGGATGGTGACTTGAACAGCTCACATAGCTAGAAAGCAGGAAAGCTGGAAGAAAACTCAGTATGCATGTCTCTGAGCAATCACTTGGAAGACTTACTTTCTAAAAGTTGTCAAAAAAATTTTAAGTGAGAAGAGAGATATGTATATAATCCTTAGATTTTAAAATGACAAAAACAAATGACTATCCTAGGTCTATTGCTTCTTAAAACTTCTTGATATGCAGGAACTGAGGGAGAAAAAATCAAAGATGCATCAAGTTAAAAAGTAATCAGAGCAAGGTATGGCCTGAGTTTCTCAGGAGGCTGAGATGTGAGGATTGTGCTTAGAAGCCAGCTTGGACAAGAAAGAATGCAAAATATCTCCAATTGAAGCACAAAAACAGCCAGAAGCGGAGCTGTGGCTCAAGTGGTAGAACACTAGCCTGGAGCAAGTAAGCTTAGAGGTTTATAAATTGGTCATGGAACTGAAACAAACAGCTACATAGAACAATTCTGTTTTACAGTAGTTGAATAATGATATTGTCATGTTTTGCTGTAAAGTCAATGTTTTACAAGAAGGTGGATTGTTTTACAATTTCTGTAAATAATTATGAATAATACAAAGAAATATTGAGTAATTGGCCAAGGCAAATATATTTTGAGGTAGATTAGTAAGATCTATCTATCTGTCTACCTAGCTATAAGAGTTTTGTCCCCATAACAGTAATGCATAGCTGTGTCTTAAAGTAAATATTTTTCTTTTATTTACCTCAAAATTTCAAAAAAAAAAAAAGAAGAAGAAGAAAGAAAGAAAGTTTAGGGACAGTGCCCAGACCCTGAGTTAAAGCCCCAGGACTGGCATGTGTGCATAAGCATGTGCGTGTGCGTGTGCGTGTGCGTGCACACACACACACACACAGAACTATATATTTAACTTTTATAATGATATAAGAAGTTAAAGTGGTGTTGTGACTCAGTTGGTAGAGCACTAGCCTTGAGCACAAAGAGGCTCAGGGACAGTACCCAGGCCCCAGGTTCAAGCCCCACAACCGACAAAGAAGAAAAGAAGAAGAAGAAAAAAGGAGGAAAAAATTATAGCCTGGCACTGTTGGCTCACGCCTGTAATCCTAGCTACTCAGGAGGCTGAGTTCTGAGGATCCAGGTTCAAAGCCAGCCCAGGCAGGAAAGTTTGTGAGCCTCTTATCTCCAATAAACCACTAGAAAACTGAAAGTGGCACTGTGGCTCAAGTGGTAGAGCACTTGCCTTGATCTGAAGAGCTGAGGGATAGCACCCAGGCCCAGAGTTCAAGCCCAACAATCAACAATATATATAGAAGTTGTTAAAACAGAGCTTAGAGAGGTTTTAACAATAGTTTAAAAAGCCAGGCTTGCCAGACACTGGCAGCTTGTGTCTTAAAATCAATCCTAGCTACTCATCAGGCTTGGTATCGGGAGGGAAGATTGTGCTGCCAGACCAGCCAGGGCAGAAGAGCCCGAGAGATTCATTCTCCACAGAGGGAAGCGGTACATGGTGGTCACACCATTATCCTCACAGTGATGGGAAGCCTGAAGTGGACAGATGGTGGCTCAGGCAGGAGCCGGATGGGAAGGGAGACCCTATTGTAAAAACAACCAGGAAAAAATCAAGGCTGCAGTTGTGGCTCAGTGGAGTTACGCCAGCATGGCCAATGAGAGACCCTGAGTTCAAACTCTCAGAATTCACACACGCACGTGCACACACACACACACACACACACACACACATACACGCACGCACAACTTTTATCCCAGGTCTGTCTGGCTCCAGAACCTATATGTGTTTCTCTACTAGTCCAACTCTGCTTTGATCCTACTGGTGCAAGGAATTGGTGTTTCTAAAACAGAAACTTGGATTTGTTACTCTGCTCTGTTAAGGAAGAAAGAGTAGATGTTGCTGTGCAGTGACACAGGCATTTAGTATTTCCCTCTAACTCCTGGAGATGGAAAGATCGGTTACTTGGAATAGTTGAATGGATCACCTCTCTTCTTTTTCAGGACAACCTTGCATGGAAAAGAGCTTCCCTCCTCTTGGGGTTCGCAGTGCTGGCTGTGTTCAGCAGTGTGCGGTTCGGTTTTCCCGGATCTGGAGGGCTGTGTACCTTGGTCATGGCTTTCCTTGCAGGCCTGAGATGGGGCACCACCAAGGTGCATTGTACTTCCAAGTTCTTCTGCTCATGACTCTTTTGGTCAAATTGATTGAAAGGGACACCTTCGTAACATTAAATGAGTAACATTATTACTTGTAAAAGCTATTTCCTACCTATACAGAAATGTAAACCCAATGCCCACATACAAATCACTGTTTTACCTTTTACACAAGTCTAGATGCTAGGTACCAGTGGCTCACACCTGTCATCCTAATTACTCAGCAGACAGATCTGAGGATTGAGGCTCTAAGTGAGCACTGAGAGACTCTTATCTCCAATTAACCACCAAAAAAGCCAAAAGTGGAGCTGTGGCTCAAGTGGTAGAGTTGCAATCCTTGAATGAAAAAAGCTAAGGAACAGAGCTCAGGCCCCAGTACCAGCACAAAAAAAGAAAGGGAGAGAGAGACACACACACACACACACACACAGAGACAGAGAGACAGAGAGATTAGATAGGAGAGAGAGATCATGGCCATATTATCCTGAGATAATCTTTGTTCTTTAATATCTGCAGGGTAGTTAAGCCACACTTAACAAGTCTCTTAATAACACAGTGGTGGTGTTCTAGTTTCATGTCAAGACAAACAGTGCTTTAATAAAATATTTTACAAAAAATATATTTCATACACTGTAAGACATTTCAATTCTAAAAACCACAGTCATTGTATATGCCAGTTCAACTGGCACATCCTAATTTCTGAAGTGTTAAAATGTAAAAAAAAATAAAAGACATTAAAAATCAACAAAATATTTCATATCTTTGAATTTCTCCATGGCATAAATTCCTAGAAATAGGGTTGCTTAAGGAAGTGTGATCACTTTTACCTTTGGTCATATCAATTTACTCCTATAAGAGGCTTTGTCAATTTACAGTTCCAACAAAGTATGAGAGGATCTGTTCTTCTGATTTGAGTATTTACTCGTCATACATTTTGTTAATTGAGTAGATGAAAAAGATGTAGTATGTCTGATCTAAATTGCATTTTTACAAATGCACATTCTTTACAATTATTATTATTAGTTACAAGACAATTGTCCTAAAACCTTTGACCACTTTTATAACGTTATTTGAGTTTTTCTTACTGATTTTCAAGAAAATTAACATTAACAATATTCATTTTCTCAGTATACATTATGTTTTCTCAATATATACTATGGAAGTTATCTTGTTGCTATTTGTTTACTAACACACTTTTATACAGTTGAATTTGACAAGATCATATGCAATTCTGATTAATGAAGAGACTAGATATTGGTGACCCAAACTAAATGTACCTAGATCATTTTGCAGTAATCTTATGAACTGAAAAGCAAATATTTAAAATATTTTAGTTTATACAAAATTTTTGTGTATGACTACTTGTATTTGCATAAAATTACTGTGTATGTCTTATTTTTTGTTTTGTTTTTGTTTTTAGTCAGAGGTTGAAAAAATAATTGCAGTTGCCTGGAATATTTTTCAGCCCCTTCTTTTTGGGCTCATTGGAGCAGAGGTATTTGTTGCATCTCTCAGACCAGAAACTGTCGGTAAGAATTTCAAAGTACTTGGGTTAAAGTAAAATCTCTTTATATTCAGTTGAAATATCCTCAATAGATATGGGTTCAGTACTTCCCATGATCACAATTATATGAAAACTTAATTATGATCTGTCTTTTAGAGTAATTGGCTAGAAAATGATGCTTCACAATCTAGAACCACAGCATGTGGAAAGATAGATGGATGGATGGACAGATGGATAGACATTTCCCCCAAGGATAAGAATGTACATACAGTCTTGTTCAACATCAAGGACCAGAATTTTGAAGATAACTAATTAGTTGGGGATGGGGCGGGGGGTGAGGGGGGGCACTTGTGCACTAGGGTGTGCCAGTCCTGGGGCTTGGCTCTCTCAGCTTTTTTGCTCAAGGCTAGCATTCTACCACTTGAAGCACAGTTCTACTTCCAGGTTTTTGGTGGTTAATTGGAGATTAAACTGTTTTAGTACTGGAAATTATCTATGGTTATGGTAGCGAAGAAGTTGGGGGAGAATGCAGTCAAAAATTTAATGTTGTCAGTCACTGGTGGCTCATGCCTATAACCCTAGCTACTCAGGAGGCTGAGATCTGAGGATTGCAGTTCAAAGCCAGCCCAGGCAGGAAAGTCCAATTAACTACCAGAAAACCAGACGTGCTGCTGTGGCTCAACGTGGTAGAGTGCTAGCCTTGCCCTGAATTCAAGTCCCACAGCCAATAATAATAATAATAATAATGTATATCCTACAAAATCAAAAAAAGTGAGGGAAGAGATGGCTTGGGAGAAATGGGTGAGAATGTGGAAGGGGTGACATTGATCAAGATGCATTTTATTTATAAACTGCTTTGTTGAAAACAACCCCTTCATACAACTACTTAAAGGTATGAAAATTATGAATGTTTTAGTATTATTCCTGTTGGTAGTATGTGAATCAGTAACTATACATGATGTAATTTCTCCACGAATATTTCATTGTTCCAAAATCTTGGTGTTTCTTACAGGCCTTTCTATTGCCACCTTGGGCATTGCGGTATTAGTACGAATTCTGAGTACATTTCTGATGGTGTGTTTTGCTGGTTTTAACTTAAAGGAGAAGATATTTATTTCTTTTGCATGGCTTCCAAAGGCCACAGTCCAGGTAATGACAGCTAGGATGGCTAAACGTTGTAACTGTTAATTCTGGATGACACCTCGAAATGTTGACTAACAAGGCTTATCTACATTTGGCAAAAGTAAAATATCTAAGTTGGACTTTTTCTTTTGAAGACTTGACAATAATTTACTCTTTTTTTGTCAGTTGTGGGGCTTGAACTTAGGGCCTAGGCACTGTCCCTGAGCCTCTTTGTACTCAAGGCTATTGCTCTACCACCTGAGCAACCACCTGAGTGGTTTATTGGAGATAAGAGTCTCATGGGGACTTTTCTGCCTACCCTGGCTTTGAACCACAATCCTCAGATCTCAGCCTCCTCAGTAGCTAGGATTACAGGCATGAGCCACCAGCGCCCGGCTCTACTTTACTCTTTAAGAGTTTTATTGCTGTATATTCTGAATAGAGAATTGCTAATCCTTTAACAGAAATAGCATGGTCCATTTTCATGTTTGGGAATGCTTTGATGTCATAATATCCATGGATTATCAATTATATTCGAACAGAGTCTTTCTACATAAAGAAAGTGTGTATGGGGAAAAAAAAAAAACTCCAATGATGCTTTACCATCATCCCTCTATCTATGGCTTCATTGTCAGTGGCTTTTGTTACCTATACCAACCACAGTCCAAAAAGTATTAAGTGGAAAGTTCCAGAAATAAGTCTTAAATTGCATGCTGTTTTGATAGAACATGACAGTTTCAGCCATCCTACTTTGTCCTGCCTGGGGACAGGCATCATTACCTTGTTCCAAGTGTCCACACTATACACACCATCAATCCTCTTAATTATTACATGGGTGTCATATCACACTTCTTAAATTCCAAGAGATTCTTATTATCTCAGTTATGGCCCCAAAGCACAAGAATAATGACACTATTAATTTAGAGATGCCAATGAGAAGCTATAAAGTGTTTCCTTCAGGTTAAAAGTTCTTGACTTAATAAGGAAAAAATGTATATAGAGTTTGGTACTATTCCAGATTTCATAAATCCACTGGGGATCTTGAAACCAAAAATAAGGAGGTAATGCAATGCTGTTTTTCTAGGTATTATTCACAACTAACTTAACTTCCTGACACATGTCTCAATCTTGACCCAAAATCTGTGCACCCTAGTGATCAAGGGATCAAGAAAACTCTTATAGATGAGTGCTTGAGATTGTTCACCATGTACTTGTTAGAATGCCTATTGTTGTTAACTAAATAGTAACCACCTAGTTCCGATTGGATTATATGTTTTAGACAAATGATATCAAACAAAATTTAACTGTTGGGTTCCTGATATTTTGCAATTATTGAAATATGCAAACTAATTTTAGGCTGCAATAGGGTCTGTGGCTCTGGATGCAGCAAGAGCTCATGGAGAGAAGCAGTTGGAAGAGTATGGAATGGATGTGTTGACAGTGGCGTTTTTGGCCATCCTCCTCACAGCTCCAATTGGAAGTCTGCTCATTGGTTTGCTGGGCCCTAGGCTTCTCCAGAAATTTCAACACCAAAATGAAGATGAAGTTCAAGGAGAGACTTCTGTACATGTTTAAAGGTGCAAAGAGAAACAATATGTTCATGTTAGAATATACTTTAAAATTTTTTATCATGTATACCTGAAATGGCTATTCTTATTTCTATTATTTTTGCTTGTTTTGCCAGTACTAGAGCTCGAATTCAGAGCCTCTCACTCACTTGCTTTGCTTGCTCACAATTGGTGCTCTACCATTCAAGGCACGCCTCCAGCCTTCAAGTTTCCTTCTTCTTTGTCATCTCCCAACTAAACCATTTCACATAGAATTCAAAGTATGATCTAATCTTGTCAGATATGAAATATATACTGATTTAACTTATTATTGGAATTTTCATCCTACAAAGTCATCCACAAAAGAAAAAATTACTCTCTTCATCAGAATACCGTATCAGCCCTACAGAATACTGTATCACCATAACAGGCCCTTTTGAAACTAATTTTAATATTTTGTTCTAACTAGACTTCGTGTTTTATGTGAATCTGACTCTGTTCTGAAGATAAGGAATAAGGAGATAAATTCTTGTTGTGACTCCAAGAAAGTTTCAGTTTTAATCAGGCCCTGTGTTAGTCATCTTTCTGATGCAGTAACAAAATACTTGAGATAAGCAGCATAAAGGGAGGAAATATTTGCCTTGGCTCACGTTCAGAGTTTTCAGTCTGTGGTCGGTTGGCTTCACCGCTTTTGAGCCTGAGGTACAGCAGAACACATGGAACAAAGCTGCTTGACCAATGGCCAGAAATCAAAAGCAGAGGGAGAAAAGGGGCCTGGGTGTCAATAGCCCCATCAATGGCATCTCCAGTGACCTCATTTCCTTCTACTAAGCCATACGTTTTAAAGGTTCCCTCACCTTCAATAACACTGCAGGCTGGAGATCAAGTACAAGGCCAATGGAAGACACTGAGATATAAACCATAACAGACATTAAATGATAAATAAGAGAAAGAGAACACTCTCAGTAGACACAATAACTTTAGAAAATTGACGCAAAACAGAATAGGATACAGTAAAGCTGCCAGCACAACCATGTTCATAGCAGCATTATTTACCATAACCAAGGTAGGGAATCTGCCCAGATTCCCCTCAGTGGATGAATGGATCAAGAAAATATGGTATATATACACCATGTAATTTTATTCATCCATTAGAAAAAAATAATATTGCATCAAAGAAATGGAAAGACATGGAAAATACTATGTTAAGTTAGTCGGGCCCAGAAAGACAGCGGTTACATATGTGGAAGCAAGAATTAGTTTATGAATATATAAGTATATGCTAAAGGTGGTATGAAATTTTATACAAATGTGTTAATGGAAATATGGTAGATTCAGGGGGAAACTCAAATAATGTAATTCCTTAGAAAGGCAAAAACCATAGTTCATAAATACCAGGAAACTAATACTTGAAAGGGGTAGTATGGAGTCAAGAAGAGAGGTGTAGACAAATGAAGAGAAGTGGGGAGAAAATGTGAGGGAAGGGTGAGTTGGGAGAGATGGATGGGAATGTTAAAAGAGGTGACATCAATAAAGATGCTTTGTACTCATAAACTGCTTTGTTGAGTGGCAGCTCCTGTGTACAACTACTTAAAGATAATTAAAATATTTTTTAAAAACAATACAAGGGGGGCTGGGAAGCTGGCTCAGTGGTAGAGTGCTTGCCTCACACGCATGAGACCCTGGGTTCAATTCCTCAGCACCACATACACAGAAGAAGCCAGAAGTAGTGCTGTGGCTCAAGAGGTAAAGCACTAGCCTTGAGCTGAAGAGCTCAGGGACAGCACCCAGGCCTTGAGTTCAGGCCCCACGACTGAACCCCCCCCCCGCCCCCAAAAAAATACAAGGGAAGAAATAATATAAAGTTGAGCAGTAGAAGTTGTTTTGAGTATCAGGAGTAAAGATAGATAAGGGCAGTTTGTATGTCTTCCAAGTTTGGACTTTGTCCAGTGACAGTTGCTTTTCTTCTATTTTTAGGAGAAGCCTGGGCACTTCATTAGAGGAACTTGGTGGAAATCTTGTCACATCCCAACTCCAGATTCATCTTCAAACCCAAACAGCTCTGCTTTCCTTGTCTTTTTTCTTTAACTAGAGTTATCATGTACGATTTCTTAAGCAGAAAATAAAAAGGTTTTGTACTGAGAGCAGTATATCAAATGTTTACTTTGTACCAGCTCCTGCCATATCACATTTATTCCCACACCACCATCACCACACCCTCCACAAATGAGAAAACAAGCTGGGGAGATGGCATATTTGCCTTGGTCCCATCGCTAGAACGTGCTGGAACTGACACTTGAACCCAGGGACCCCTGACTTCTAGAGACTATGTTTGTGTCCCTTAGCTATCAGGTTGTATTTAGGCTGATTTGGGGGTAAGCGTGGATTTTGACCAGTTTACTTCTAGTACCTGCAACCCCTGGACATGACTGCTTAGCTCCAATACCCAATGATGTCAACTTTGTCCCCGGACTTTTACAACCCAGTAGGTAAAGTATGGAGAAGACATGATGAAAGAAAAAGGGCTGAATAAAGAAACGCAAAGCACAGCAAGACTCACGAGCCCCCCAAACTTTCATCTCAGCAACCACTAAGTGCTGTTATGGGACCCACAGCCTGCAGCCGTAAGCCACGCCCCAACGCCGCAGCCACGCCCTCCGCGGAAGCCACGCCCCCTGGCGTGGAAGCCACGCCCCGAGGCGGTGAGCCCCACCCCTTCGCACAGCTCTGGTCCCGGGGTTCAGGCACGGAGGGGGCCCGGGAGCCCCGGACAACTTGAGCGCAGCGCGTGGCTCCCTCAACGGTTGCTGAGCGCCTGGTCCGGGAGAGAGCTGCCAAAGGAATTCATTATAGGTACGCCCAGTTTTCTCACACACTGCCCTGTTCAGGCTGGCCTCGAACCATGATCCTCAGATCTCAGCTTCCTGTGTAGCTAGGATTTACTGGCGCGGCCCGTGGGCGGCCGTTTTCTCAGGGCACGTCCCACGGGTCCCGCTTTGCCTCTTGGGTTTCTTCCCTCCGGGTGAAAGCTCCTGCCAGGAAGGAAGAGGAGGCCTTTCAGTTAAGATCCCTTGGCAGAATGACCCCCCCCTTCAGATCCCTGGACCCCGAGGCAACGGTGACTCTTCTCCACTGAGCCCCACGCGCCCCTGCGCTGGGAGAGCCTTTCTGGCCCTCTGATACCCTGAGATGGACAGTTGTGATTATTCAAGCACACAAGTCCACCACTTGAATACGAAGGGGAAGGTGAAAGAGGAAATCTAGACACGGTGCTGGTTTACCAGGCCATAGGGATGAATCGTCACTCTCAGAAAGTTTTAAATCGCACTTTGGATCGCCGTTTACATTTTCTGCTGTCCTCTTACCTTCCATGAATCTCGTATTTGCTTCTTTTAGATCAGGAAATGGAGGTTCAGATAGGTTAAGAATCTTGATAAAGGACATGTACCTAAGTGGCAGAATTATCCCTGGAGTAATTTGCCTTTTTTGCTGTTAAATGGATAGATGGATACTCCACTGTTTGCAAAAAAAAAAAAAAAAAATTGAAAATGATAGCAAAGAAAAACTCTGCAGGGTAGAAAGTACCTCCGCTACTCAGAAATCTCTCACAATAGGGCAAAACTCCTTTGTAAATTCTTTTTGTTTGTTTGTTTTTGTTTTGTAGGTCGTGGGGCTTGAACTCTAGGCCTGGGTGCTGTCCCTGAGCTCTTCAGCTCAAGGCAAGTGCTCTGCCACTTGAGCCACAGTGCTACTTCCAGTTTTCTAGTGGTTAATTGGAGATAAGAGTCTCTTGGCCTTTCCTGCCCTGGCTGGCTTTGAACCGTGATCCTCAGATCTCAGCCTCCTGAGTAGCTAGGATTACAGGGGTGAGCCTCCAGCGCCCTGCTCCTTTGTAAATTCTTAAACTAACAGAGCTGGGGATTGTGGCTCAGTAGTAGAGCCCTGGCAAGAACACAAGTCACCAATAAGCGTTTCTTGGTCCTTTCATATGGGCATCTACAGTAGTTTGTCCTGTGTACGTTATATACTGGGCTTTCCATGGATGTCTGCCAAATGAAGAGTGCCAGTCATTAAGCAATTTTAGTGGAGTGGAAGGGATAGAGGTGTATGCTTGGATCAGGGGGCATATTGAAGGAAGTGCCAAGGAAAGTATTTGGAAGGAAGACTTCAAAACTGATAGTTTGCTGGGCAAAAGCAGGTATGTGAGGTAGGAAGATGGCATACTAAGTGAGTAAATTTTGGAGACATGAAGTGTAGCAAATTGCAGAACTGAAATTTAGTGAAGAATGAGAAGGAACGTAGAGACGAGGATAGGTATGTTGATTTGAAGGTGAATTTAAGGAGCTTGATGATTTTGTTTTATGAGAAACCATTGAAAGATTGATTGATTGATTGCTTGATTGTGGGGATTGAACTCTAGGCCTGGGTGTTGTCCCTCAGCTCTTCAGCTCAAGGCGAGTGCTCTACCAAAGAGCCACAGCACCACTTCCGGTTTTCTGGTAGTTAATTAGAGATAGGAGTCTCATGGACTTTCCTGCCCAGGCTGGCTTTGAACCATGATCCTCAGACCTCAAACTCCTGAATAGCAAGAATTACAGGCATGAGCCACTAGCACCTGACTCATTAAAAGATTATTAAGCAGAGAGTTGTCCTAATCAAACATTGATGGAAACTGTTCTTCTTTGCAGAAATTACACATAGGTAAAACAACACAGGAGGTGAAGAGAACAGTTAAAGGCCATTACAAGATTAAAGGGAAAATATGCTTATGGCCTGGACTAGAGAAGGGGTAATCTATCTGGAGAGAAGTCTACATCATTTAAAATACTTCTTAGCTTATATTAACGTGATCTTGTAACTTAGTGAAAAGTGGCAGAAAAGGGAAAGTGGGGTGAAAGAATTTCTCAGTCTCTAATTTGAGGAACTAAATTGATGCTGCCTTCTAAGATAGGAAATGCTCTGAAGAAGGAGTAACTTGGGCAAGGAAAAAATCTTGATTTCAGCCGGGTGCTGATGGCTCACACCTGTTATCCTAGCTACTCAAGAGGCTGAGATCTGAAGATCATGGT
>NW_012267286.1:10077145-10089730 GCF_000151885.1 Dipodomys ordii
TGAACATACTGTACAGAGGGGTTACAATTACATGGGCAGGATAATGCGTACATTTCTTACCAAGCATTGCAGCCTCCTCCTTTGGTTTACCCTTCACATCCCTTCCCAGCCTCCCCCCTCCCTGCTCAATTCTTTTTACAGTTGTATACTTTACCCATTCTTAATCTACATAACCAAATGGACATCCTAAGAAAACAAGGTGAAAACAGAAATGCTACAATGTCAAAATGTTCACTTCTTTGAAGGCAAAGCCTAGCAATGTGGTAACTGTTCATACTTTGCACTTAGGAAATTTTTGAATAATATTTGTGCTGTAAATTATATGGATATCTCACAATCCCCCAACAGCAAGATACATACATCTGTGTATATATGTATTCATATGTGTGTGTATATATGTATGTATGTATGTATGTATATATATATGTGTATATATATATATATATATATATGCACTCTGCCTTATTCCAAGGAAAAGCATTTAAAAATCATAAAATACAGAAAAAAGAGGATGTGGTCATTAATTAATATACTGGGATATAAGTGTGTCTGAAGTCATTTTTGCCAGTATAAAAAAATGCTGCAATTTTTCCAGTAAGCTCCTAGCTGGCTCTCTTTCCTCTCAGATTTGACTCTGCTTTTCTTAGCTGTGAGTGTGGACTAAAGAAGAGATGAGTAGATACTGCTATTCCCATTTAAGGATGATGAGCAACTGTCATTTATTTAAGATCATACAACTAGTATATTCCTGATTTCAAAGTCTGCCTTCATTCTGTCATGCCAGGTGTCCGACATCTAACAAAGGCACTAAGAAGAGCCAGTCACTGCAGCCCTTAGACACCTAGATTACCACAATTACTTCTTATGTAGGTAAGCTTTTGTTGACATCAGAACTTTTTCTCAAACAATTGAATAGATGTGTTGGCAAGATGCCTTTCTATGAAAGAAGTTGACTGTTTGAAAACAAAACAGTTATTAGAGTCTGCTTGCCTCTATTCTAAATCCTAGTTTATTATTACATACCTATAGATCTTGAAATAATGCAGTTTGATTTCTTGGTCTCTACTTGCAAGGATTTTTGGTGTTGCTCCTAGTCCATCTGCCTGGTTAGCACTCTCCTGATTATTTTCTCTTTTTTTTTTGCCAGTCCTGGGGCTTGAACTCAAGGCCTGGGCACTATCCCTGAGCTTTTGCTCAAGGCTAGCACTCTACCACTTGAGACACAACACAACTTCTGGCTTTTTTCTGTTTATCTGTTACTGAGGAATTGAACCCTGAGCTTCATACATGTTAGGCAAACACTCTATCACTAAGCCACATTCTCAGCCCAACTCTCTTGATTTAAAGCCACACTTCCAATGAGATCCAGATCATCCCATAATATCATTGTCATCATTTTTTTAACCACTTGAACTTGGGGTCTGAGTGCTATCCCTAAGTTTTTTCACACAAGGCTAAGCATTCAACCATTTGAACCACTTCTGTTTTTGTTTTGTTTTGTTTTCTGGTTAATTGGAGATAAGAGTCTCATGGACTTTCCTGCCTGGACTGGCTTCGAACTGTGATCCTCAGATCTCAGCCTGCTAAGTAGCTAGGGTTGTAAGTATGAGCCACTGGGATCCAGCTTAACTCAAACATTTTTTTTGGGGGGGGGGGCCAGCCATAGGGCTGTACTCTATGCCTGGGCGCTGTCCCTCCGCTAGCTCAAGGCTGGTGCTCTCCCACTTGAGTCACAGTGCCATTTCTGGCTTTTTCTGTTTATATGGTACTGAGGAATAGAACACAGGGCCTATGCATATGAGGCAAGCACTCTACCACTGAGCTACCTTCCCAGCCCTTTACCTCAAACTTTTAAAGATGGTTTTAACTTTAAATGTATCTCTTCAAGAACTTGATGTAATTAGGCAATTTACCCATCCTCCCTGTTGGAATTAATGACTACGAGGCTACTGGTTTAGCTATTGGTAAGGTATCTTTCTAAGGACAAAATAGTAAGATAGTCTGTTTTACAACCCTTTTTAAAATTCCAGTTGAATGAAAATGGAATTCCACACGAAAGAAACTTCACTCTACTTATTTAATCAAACTTTCCAAACAAATATTGCTTTCTGTTCCATTTTAAATTTCCTTGGAGTATCATTTAGGATTATGAGTTAGGATAAAAAAAATAATCCTGGATATTATCTCAAACCAAAGAACTAATTTTTATATATGCTTTTAAAAACTGAGCCCATCATCTTGAACTAGTACAAAGTGTGAAATTTCTATATGTAATGGTTTTTTAAATTGAGTAACAGAGAGCCAGAAGACAGTAGCATCCTTGCTATTCAGGAAGCCAAGATCTATACAATCTCATTTGAAAGCCAGCCCAGGCAGAAAATTCTAAGAGACTCTCCAAAATGCTAGGTGGAAGGCATAGCTCAAGTGATAGGAGTACCAGCCAAGCAAAGAAGCTAGGGAAGGAAGAGGTCCTAAGTTCAAATTCTGTGACAAGCAAAAAAAAAAAAATCTCAAGAATAAATTTTATATATTTTTTTACTATAAAAACATCAGGTTTGACTTTGCTACCACTGTGATATGTGTTTTTAAATCTCTAAAAATTAATGCCAGTTAACTGTGTTTGTTTTGATATGAATTTTATAGTCATATTGTTTTCCAAATTATTCTTTTCTTTTAAATCTTAGCATGAGCACCACAAAAGCAAATCCTAGCATGAGCACCACAAAATCAGCTCTTAGCGTGAGCACCACAAAATCAAATCTTCACATGAGCACTGCAAAATCAGATCTTAGCAAGAGCACCACAAAATCACAAGATGAAGATGTGGAGGAAGAACCTTCCACACAACCTACAAGTATTCAGGTAAATCATGGCAGCCACACAAAATACACTGCCAGGACCTTCCCAGAATGCTGCTGACATAGAACCCAAAGACGTATTGCACATGTTGTCTGTACTAACCTTGATTCAACTGTAGATGCAGTGGTTTGTGAAAGTCCTAAAATTGAATGAGAGGTCTCATTCTTTAAAAATTTCCTTGTTTTACTTCAGGTCCTCCAAGATCCCAAGAGTAGTGCACATGAAGAAGCTAAGGAACCAGTTCTGTTAGAAACAGAGGAAATGATCCCACAGGTGAAAAAGAGAACATACATTTCCTGTCCTCCACAAGGACCATTGAATAAAATAATTACAGACGGTATGTGAAATAAGAACTAGAATGACAAATACATATAGTGAAAAAATAAAAGACAAGAAAGCCACCTCTGTAAACGGCAGGTGATCAATGCTGTGGACAAAGAGAAAACGCTCCGTTAAGTCTTTCAACATCAAACCAATTTTGCTTAAGACATTTTCTATTTAAACTTTTCCATGTGTTCTTTTGTTAAATTATTAGGATTTGAAGCATCATTAATGATACATTTTTTTACAGATCTACTATGGTTGTTGGTGGTTGTAGGGCTTGAACTCCAGGCCTGGGTGCTGTCCCTGAGCTCTTCAGCTCAAGGCGAGCACTCTACCACTTGAGCCACAGCACCACTCCCCATTTTCTGGTGGTTAATTGGAGATAAGAGTCTCGTGGACTTTCCTGCCTGGGCTGGCTTTGAACCATGATCCTCAGATCTCAACCTCCTGAGTAGCTAGGATTGCAGACATGAGCCACTGATGCCCAGCGAGGCCTCAAAATTTTCAAAACAGCAGCAACCTTGTAAAAAGTTGTATAGAACTTGTGTTCCTCCTAAAAGTTTTATTGTTATAAGACACTTGTGATGGGCTGGGAATGTGGCTTAGTGGTAGAGTGCTTGCCTAGCATGCATGAAGCCCTGTGTTTGACCTCAATACCACATACGCAGAAAAAGCCAGAAGTGGTGCTGTGGCTCAAGTGGTACAGTGCTAGCCTTGAGCAAAAGAAGCTCAGGAACAGCACCCAGGCCCTAAGTTCAAGCCAGGACTGGCAAACAAGAAAAATATGAAGCTGTTTTCTTCTCAATATTCTGTATGATTAGACTAAAATATATTAGACTAGAATATGATATTAAAGTATGTTATTAGATTAAAATATTAGACTAAAATATGACAAAGTATAGTAATCTTTTATTATTCCATTCTTTGCTAACTTTAAACTGTTAAAAACAAATTATTTCTTTCCTTTATCTGTCATTAGTAAAGGTTGCTTTTTAAAATTAACATCAGTGTTTGAAAGGCCCTAAACAAGTCCTTATCTGCCCATGTAAATTATTGGACCCTGTTGTAAATATCCTTTCTGCACATAGATCTGACATATGTCCTCCATGATCCTACTTATTTAATGGACAGATTCTGTAGTTCATTTGCTAGGAACAGAGCCTTTCTTCTGTGGAGAGAAATATATTGATCACTAACAGTTATATAGCGTGTTGGACTACAGAAACTAAACCAATGGCTCTAAACGAAAAGCATCAAAACTTCCAGCTTCAAGGATAGGAGAGAGGGAGGGAAGGTTTGGCAAGAGCCACATAAATGGGGCAAATTGGATCAAAATGCATTCTACGCATGTTGCGGACATCACAATGAAAGCCCTTTGTACAATCAATATATGCTAATAAAAATAAATGGTTAAAAAGCACAAGGTTAGGTCTTCAACTCACTTCTCTGTTTTCTTTCATTTTTGATTTTACAGTTTTAAAGCCATTTGTAGAAAGAGATTTGGGGGTACATTTTCTTCTCTCTTTTCTCCTTTCTCTCAGGGACTTATATACCTACAAACATCCTAGGTTCATTTTGCACTTCCTCTTAGTATCTCAGTGCTTAGGACTTGGCCCTACCCCCGAAGCCCACTCTGCTTCATCCTGTAATAAGTGCCGTGCATCCATGTACAAATAGGATCCAACAATTAAAGAAAGCCCCAAAAGGAGCAGATTCTGCAAAAAGGAGGTCACACTGCCGTTTCTGTACAAGTGACAGTTAACTTGCCAATCCCACAGACGTACACAAGAAATCTGAACTCTGAACTCCCAACCGGACACGTGTGGAAACCAGTCTCATCGTGTTTAATCTCACCACATTTGGGAGGTAGCTTGCCTAGCAAAATGGATATTCTTGGGTGAGAGGTTTAGATTTGAGGCTATTATTCCTCTGTGTGTAAGAGAGAGAGAGAATGGGGGGAGCAACTAGGGCTTGAACCCAAGTTTTCCTCCTCTCACTCAGCTTTTCTGCACAAGGCTGGCATTCTACCACTTGAACCACACCCCCAGTTCCAGCTTTTGCTAATTAATTTGAAATGGAATCTCTAGGACTTCTGCCCAAACAGCCTTCGAACCTCAGATCTCAGCCTCCTAAGTAGCGAGGATTATATGCGTGAGCCACAAATGCCTGGCTTTTAACCTAGTTTCAATCAAAGTAACAGCATATTTGTATGTAGCTGTTTTCCTTTGAAGCAAATAAAATTAAAATCTTCTTATTCATCCAGACATCATTTTATACATAATCACAAAGCTGAATTTATCTACTAAAAATTGCTAGTCCCATTAAGGGACTTCCCAGACAGAGAGACACAGAAATGTAACTTGCCGTAGAAATCTCTGTGGGAAGCAGCGCAGAGTGAGAAAGTCTGAATTGTAACCAACAAATGGGCTAAGACTTTGTGTGGACAAGCATGAGAGTCAAACCCTCAGGAAGGAGCCATGTCATGGACCAAGAAAGGCCCACTCTTCTATAACTTGGATCTTCCAGAGAGGAGGAGAGTGTACTCATTGTGAAATAGGCCACACCATGTTATGCCCATCTCCTTAAGATGGAATTGGGAAGCTGTAGAATACAAACTCCTCCAGCCAGTTCTTACTACCACATTCTTCATTGCTTCCTGACACCATACTTTTCAGTGCTATGTTGTACTCCTTTCTATTTTGTATTGTACTCCTTTAAATATTAATTTAAAGATATATGAAAAGGTAAAAAGAGTTCCAAGAGAGAAGGTGAACATCACCAATGGACCCAAATACATTAGAGAGGTCAGAATTATCAGACAGTTAAAAGAACTAGCTAGCCAGATGCTGGTGGCTCACACCCATAATCCTAGCTACTCAGGAGACCGAGATCTAAGGATCAAGGTTCAGAGCCAGGCTAGACAGACAAAACCAGAGATTTAACTGGAGAGTTAGCCAGCAAAAATCAGAACCAGGGGTATGGCTTAAGTGGTAGAGTTACTACCTAAAATAACTAAACCTTAAGCACGTTTTCCAAGAATAAATAAATGCCTCTTAATTTGGTAACTAACTTTGGCCAATTTTCTGGATCTTGAAAGATCATTTTTAACAACTTTGTGCAATCTGACAAGTATTGTTTTCTTCTTTAGCATGGAAATATATTGCCAACCTGTTTGTCACCTTGCTGTAATACTTCCTCATCTAATTAGTACATTCCCTGATGAGCCATTTTCATTAGTAATGTGTTAGATGACAATACTTATGTAGACTAAACTACATGTGCAGAGATTTCTGTCTACGCCATTCTTCCCCTTTTGACTCTTATGTTCGATTTCTAAAATGTATCTTTCCACAGGTTTTCCTGCTGTAAAAAAAAAATAGTGGTTCTTAGGTGTATTTGAAATTATGTTCAAATTATTCTTTGTTTGAAAGACAGTTAAAGTATCCACAGAAAGCAAGAAGATTCCTAAGTAAAACTCAGAGTAGATTCTCATTTCTCAAAAATGTCAGCAGAGAGGGACAGCACCCAGGCCCAGAGTTCAGGCCCCACAATCAGACCCAAAAAAAAAAAAAAAATGTCAGCAGACTCTAGAAGAAAACAAGCCTAGTGTGGTGACTCAAGTTTGTAATCCCAGCTACTAGGGAGGATTATGGCTTAAAGCCAATCTGAGCAAAAAGTTACAAAGACCTCATCTCAACCCATTAGTTGGGTGTGCTATCATTCTAGCTAAGTGAAGGCATAATAGGAGGATCAAAATCCAGGCTGGCCAAAGTAAAAATGCAAGACTTTCTCTGAAAAATAACTAAAGCAGAAAGGACTTGGAGTAGGATTGTGGCTTGAGTGGTAGACTGACAAGTAAGCACATTCAAACTCTAGTAAGAACAAAATGAAAAGAAAGAAGTCAGACATTATAAGAAATGCTTACCACCTTAAAGAATCCATACAGAGTTTAAAAAAATACAGAGTTTCAATAAAAATGCTTTGTTAAAAATTTGTCCTCAAGCCGGGTGCTGGTGGCTCACACCTGTAATCCTAGATACTCAGCATGTTGAGATCTGAGGACTGCGGTTCAAAACCAGCCCAGGCAGGAAAGTCGGTGAGACTTTTATCTCCAATAAACCACTCAGAAAACCAGAAGTGGTGCTGTGGCTCAAGTGGTAGAGCACTAGACTTGAGCTGAAGGGCTGAGGGACAGCGCCCAGGCCCAGAGTTCAAACCCCACAACCACCAACAACAAAAAAACGGTCCTCAAAATTAACAGGGTCTTTGGGATATATGTTAAACAACTATTTTTTCAACCATAGTATTAAGCAATATTAGTTATTACTACATATAACTACTTAAGATTGGCTATTAGCATTTTTTATAAAATAGAATCCATCTTGTTTACATATGTCTACTCCTATATAGATTATAGATTTATGGTTGCTTTTCTGTTTCAGGAATTATATTCATTTTGATATGGGGTATATTGTGGACACTCTCAGGCCATGAAGTACTTCCTGGTGGAAATTTATTTGCACTGCTAGTTATTTTTTGTAGTGCGTTTCTTGGGGGCAAACTTTTGCAACTCATTAAAATACCTACAGTTCCTCCACTCCCCCCTCTTCTTGGTAAGTACATAGCTCACTCTGTTCTGAGCTGTTGAAGATCCACCATTTTCCATTTGGACTAGATATAATTCAAAATATCTCCATTTTAATGTATATATATATATTCTATAGAGCTTCTTCGTACATATGGTTACCCCCTATATGTGTATTTATCTATAGCTATATATATGTATACGTCTATATATCTTTTACAGATTATACCCTATGTAAACACCCTTTTTTTTTACCAAATCTATTCTAAAAAAGAATTTTAATATCCTCAATCTGTGATTGGTGTGGCTTTGTCATTTAACACATTTTGCTTTTTCCTTGACTTAAAATGTATTCTAAGGAAAAAGAAAAGTTTACAATAGAGCATTTTGGGGTAGATGGAATTAGCAGAATATGATTGGAAGTTCAGAGATGAGGATGATAAGGGCACCAAACTGTCCGGTGATGCTTGAGTCAGCTGCACGGGTGTCCTCCATGTACAATAATGGATGCCTCATCTACCTGGCCTGTGGCATACACTGTTTCTTGACCACCAATGGTCTATGATTCTCCAGCTGCTCACAAGAAAGCTAGGAAGGGTGCTTAGCATGCTCATAATACCCTTGCCATGGACTGGATCTCCTTCCTCTCAAAAACTTTGTGTTTGCTGAGGCTTAGAGGCTGTTTCCAGCTTTTGCATCTGTCTCCAGTGTCATCTTTGTCTGATGCACAAAGAAAGGGCCACAATATCACTTCTTCCTTAGAACCCTCTCATGCAGAGGGGACTCGGATCCTGCCAAAGGGGAAGGGGAATTTTCTGTGATCATACCCCCCTCCCACCTCCCAGCTCATTCTCCTTACCCCTACCCAGGCCCTTCAAGTCCCATTTCATTACTTGCATTGCATTTACATGCATTGTTTCTAATCTTTGTCCATTATGTATGCTGATGCCTCTACTAGTATGTAACTTGCCCTTGTCCTGGAATATTAATCTCTCTCTCTCTCTCTCCTCCCTTTCTTCCTCCTTCCCTTCCATCCACTCTCCATTCTTCTTTCTTTTCTTTTCTTTCCTCCCTCCCTCCCTTCCTTCTTTTTCTTTCCCCTTTTCCACTTTTAGGGATGTTACTGGCTGGCTTTCTCATCAGGAACATTCCTTACATCAGTACCTACGTCCATGTTCAAGCCACGTGGTCTTCAACTTTACGAATCACGGCCCTTACCATTATCTTAATGAGAGCTGGGCTCGGACTCGATCCAGAGGTAGATTTCCCATTCTAGTTTGATTAAGTTCTTTAAAGTATTAGGAGCTGGTCAGAAAGAGGTAGAATTCTGTTATACGTGTTCCACAGGTAATCTGTAAAGAAAGGTAAGCTAAAGAAGAAACACCTGGCAGAAATGCTGGCAACTTAGCTTCTGTTTCAAGTAATCATTAGTATATGTGCAAAGAAAAAGCACCCGGATGTGACACTTCTGTGATCATCTATAATTGTTTGTGTGGAGATAGATGTCCCTTCCACAGTACCAATCTTACTTGGGAGGCTTTTCCATGGGAAACTACTTACTTTGCTATGATCAAAACATGAGGTCACTCAGTAAAAGACTTTTACTCTTTTTTTTTCCTTAAAGGAGCTTAAGAATGTCAATATGATATTTGTTTCATAACTTTTTGTCCATAGAACTATGTTTCCCATTATTTTTGCTCCCTGGTAAACATCGCATCTAAAAATATTTTTAATATTGTGATTTAGGCATCATAAATGTATTTGAGTTTTGAGAGGATGAAAATAATAGATATTTATGAATATAATACAACTCAACTAAATGTAGCAAATGTCTGGGTTGAATGGAGCTACTATCATGAGGGCATATATAATTGTAAGAAATAATAGTCTATATTCTCCTGTGGAAAATCAGAACCACTGAGAAGATTGAAAAGTTCTTCCTTTTCAAATTAGTTGTACAATTTTTAAGTTACTATCTTTCTTTGTCCTGATGCCATTTTCTACTTAAAATTTTGAATTAATCAAATAGTTCATCACTAAAAGCTCACTGGTAGGTTAAAAAAAAGCCCAACAGACTATTAACTTTATACTATGCATTAGATAAATTAGAGAAGATAGAGATTGTTAATGGGAAAGAAATGAATCTTTTAATATTATTTCAGCACTTTATGAAGTATGAAATTGTAATTGAACTTAGGATGAAACATAAAATGAGCTTTATGTAAGTTTCAATCTCTGTAGGATAATATGCCAAATGAGATTAAGTTTAATGATAATAATAAAGTTAATTACTCAAAAAAGACTAAATGTTGGTGTTTGCTTAAGTAACACTCTTGTTGGGCTTCGTAAGTGTATCTAAGTATGACCTTCTATCTTTCAGGTTTTGAAGAATTTGAAGACAGTTTGTTTAAGGTTGTCTTTCGGTCCATGCATCACAGAGGCATGTTCAGCTGCTATTTTTTCCCACTTCATTTTGAAATTTCCTTGGAAATGGGGATTTCTATTAGGGTAATTTTTTCCTTCGCCCTTCATGAACATACTCCATTCAGGATGCTTGGTTTAAAAGTATGGAAGTTTGCCAGGCGCTGATGGTTCACGCCTGTAATCCTAGCTACTCAGGAGGCTGAGATCTGAGAGTCATGGTTCAAAGCCAGCCCAGGGCTGAAAAGTTCGTGAGACTTTTATCTCCAATTAACCACCAGAAAACCAGAAGTGGCATTGTGGCTCAAGTGGTAGAGTGCTTGCCTTGAGCTGAAGAGTTCAGGGACAGCGCCCAGGCCTAGACAAGTCCCACAACTGACAAAAAAAAAAAAAAAAAGTATAGAAATTTAAACTGGGCATCAGTGGCTCATGCCTGTAAGCCTAGGTATCCAGAAGGCAGGATTTGAGGATCATGGTTCAAAGCCAGCTGGGGCAGGAAAGTCTGTGAGACTCTTACTTGTAATTAGCCACCAAAAAGCCAGAAGTAGGCCATTGATCAAGTGGTGGAGCACTGGCCTTGAGCAAAAGAAGCTCAGGGACAGTGCCCAGGCCCTGAGTTGAAGCCCTAGGACTAGCACAAAAATAAAAATAAAATTCAATAACTAGAGAAAACATGTTTGGAGGAATGCCTCAACTAATAGAGCATCAGCCTTGTAAGGACAAGGCTCTGAGTTCAAACCCCAGTACTGAAAAGGAAAAGAAAAGAGTATCTGAGACAGTTTGCTAATCTACCATATTCAACTGATTCTTGTGATATCCACCTGTAATTCCAGCACTTTGGAGCCTGAGACAGGAAAGCCATGGGCTACATAGTGAAATCCTATCTTAAAATAAATCCACCGTATTCTTGCCAAACATTGATAGTTCTTAAATGTACAATGTTCATGTAATCTAGTTCCTCCATGTAGTCCTCTTCAGCTATATTTTATCTTAGTAAGTGGACTCTTTTTCATACACTATTTGTAGGAGTATATATGTAAGCACACAAGAGAGATTTTATAGCTATGTAAATAAAAAATTTTAAAAAGGCAATGAAAAAAATGCAAAAACTCCCTAAAATCAGTGCACCAACACTTTCACCACCCACTTCCCTTTTATCCTAGTTCGTCAGCTCTGGAGGTGAAGGGACAGTTCTGGTCTTCCTCCGTGCCTTGGGATGCATTTCTGGTGTACATCGCTTTAAGGTTTCCTTTGCAATCTGTATTCATGATGTATGTATGTAGGCTCCCATCTGGTAACACACATCTGTCACAGTGATTACTTCTTCCAGAACTGAACTATCCTGAAAAGATCTCAGCATTTAATGTTGCACTCATTAGAATAACATGAAGAGTTGACTTCCACAGTCAGTATGTTTCAAAACCAGCAGCAATATCTTAGCTATGATTAATTTCCTTAATCCTCACAAGAGCCGTGACTAGGTAGACACTATTATCTCCATATTTACAAATAAAGAGAAGTTAAGTGGTTTTCCCAAGGTCAGACAACTACTAAGTTGTAGAACTGAGATTGACAGCAGTGTTCTGGCTCGGTTTGAAGCATCCCAATGTTTACCTTGTGCTGCCTATATCTTTTTCTCCTCTATTTCATATTGTGTTCTCTTTAAACTTATGAGTGAATATAGTTAATCTTCTGAATGTTTGAAAATGACTTGTAGTAACTGAGCATTGAATGGTCCGCTCAAAATTGTTTTCCCCCAATGCTTCAAAGATACCACTGGCTTCTCGTGGCCTTATTCTTTCCCATGAGAAATTGGCTACCAAACTTAATTTTCAAAGTCTCTTTAGGTAATTGATTTCCTTCTTCTTGGAATCTTGGTTACATGACTGTTTTGGTTTGTTTTTAGTAAAGTGTTTCTTATTACCCCCTTATGCATTTACTCATCTCCTAAAAGCTAGCTGGAAATTCAGAAGTTTGGGCTCCATCCTAGATCTTTTTGATTCAGAACCTGCTTTCTAACAAGACCCTTCCTTATGAAACTTGTTTACTTATTAAACTGTGAAAATAATAGTCTCTGATAGTTTTGTTAATGAATATTTTCAGCTATATGGGAGAGTGGAGAAAACAATACAAAAACATGCAAACACCCTTTACTTAGAATTAACACTTCATAAAGAATCGTAAGTCAAATGATTACATGACATTTTACCCTTGTATTCCTCAATATCTGTCTCCAAACAACAGAGCCAATTTTCTAACTTATCTTCCTGCTTAATTGTTCAGCACACTATTTGGAGGAATCTTTCAATCAAAAGATTGTTAGAGCTCTTTCTCCTCCTCCGTCGTCGTCGTTGTCTCCTCCTCCTCCTCCTCTTCCTCCTCCTCCTCCTCCTCCT
>NW_012267286.1:10089838-10123871 GCF_000151885.1 Dipodomys ordii
CTTCCCCCCTCCTCCTCCCTTTCCTTCTTGTGCTGGTCATGGAGATTGAATTCAAAGCCTGGGAACTGTCCCTGACCCTTTTCACTCAAGGATAGTGCTCTAGCCCTTGAGCACACCTCCACTTCCAACTTTTTTAGTGGTTAATTGGAGATCAGAGTCTCATGGACTTTGCTGCCTGAGTTGGCTTCAGAACCACTTTCATCCTATCTCAGATTCTGAGTAGTTAGGATTACAGCTATTAGAGCTATTTTTTCTCAAACTCCTTAATATATCTTCAAAGTTTTTTTTAAAGCTTTTCTTCTCTCCTCACTCCTCCATTATTATATCCTTGCTAACTTTCTCTTCCTGCTTATGCAGTTATTTTTAACCTTTGCATTTGTTTATCCTTTTGCAGCACAAATTGCCAACTCCTTCCTCCTCAGTCTTTCAGCTATGCCCACATCATTTACTTATTTTATAAATCTTGACAATAGATTATTAATATCTATGAACTGTAGGTAAAAATGTATGGGTAGATTTAATGTGTCTTCATTGTTCTGAAGATATTGGTCATTATTCTAAATCATGTTTTGTTGTTTGCTTTTAAGTATGCCTTTCCTCAGCTATATATATATATATATATATATATATTTTTTTTTTTTTGTCAGTCATGGGGCTTGAACTCTGCGCTCTTCAACTCAAGGTGAGCACTCTACTGCTTGAGCCACAGCACGACTTTCAGCTATATTTTTTCCATAAAAAAAGAGGAAGGCTGAGAAGGTGGCTTAGTGGTAGAGTGCTTACCTAGCATACACTTGCCTAGCATACACAAAGTACCTCAATACCACATACACAGAAAAAAAAAGCCAGAAGTGGTGCTGTGGCTCAAGTGGTAGAATGATAACCTTGAGCAAAAGAAGTTATGGACAGTGCCCAAGCCCTGAGTTCAAGCCTCAGGCCTGGCAAAAAAAAATGGAAATCCCACCAGACACTTATGGCTCACACCCATAAATAATCGTAGCTGCTCAAGAGACTGAGATCTGAGGATTATGATTTGAAGCCAGCCCAAGCAGAAAAGTCCCTATGAGACTTTTATCTCCAAATAACCATTCAAAAACCAGAAGTTGTGCTGTGGTTCAAAGTGGTAGAGCATTAGCCTTGAGCAAATGAGCCCAGGCCCTGAGTTCAAGCCCCATGACTGACAAAAAATATATTATTACTACTACTAATAATAATAATAACGATAATAATATAATCCTTTAACTCAACTGGAAGTGTTGGTTTTCTTCCAGACATTTGGTGAGGTTTCAATAGGTACTTATTTGTATATTGAAGACTTTCTAATACCTTGTGATTACTCTCTGTGCTATTGCCCTTCTGCAGAGAATAGGCTTATCCTACCAAACAAGGTTCTTTAAATTTTCTATAAGCAAAGGCTAAGATTAGGATGTGTATATGCGTTATTTGTTGAGGAAGTTCTCAATTGAAAACTAAATGAAGAGAACCAGATCAGACTGGGAAAAATCCACTGGTTCCCAAACGTTGCTATGCATTAAAATTGCCTGAGGGCATTTAAAAATTACAGAACTCAGCTGAAAGAGACCAAAGCAGGTCTCTCCTGACACAGCTTTCTGGACAGTAACCTTGGAGAAACATTCATCTGGTTAACATTACTGCCTTCTTCTGATTGGGTAAGACTTCATCTGGGCAGTTCCAGATGTTTTAGATTCAAGATAGAAGGGTTGTTTTTAGATTAGAGGTATAAAGGATTAGAAGCTTCCTCCAAGCAGACTCTATTCCAGAAAAAGAAAAGGGGACAGGGGGGAACATCAAGAGTCACAAAAGAGGCCAGCCCAGGCAGAAATTTCTTTGAGATCTCCATCTCTATGGAGGAGGAAATCTGAATGTGGCAGTGTATGTCTCTGGTTCCAGCAATGACAGGAAAGTAGGCAGATACAGCTTAGGCATGTGCTTGGTAGGCAGGCAAGATTCTATCTAAAATAACAACAAAAACCAGGACTAAAGTGGTAGAGTACTAGTCTAACAAGTACCACACTCTTGGGTTCAAACCCCAATACTGCAAAAAAAATAATAAAAAGAAATATATAAACAAAAAACCATAAAACCAGTATAGATCTTCCCACAGATGCACCAACTGTGACTTAGAAACACAAGAAATGTGAAATGGCAAAGCAACTCAATTTCTCCAAAAGTTCACAACTCTTCAGTGACATTAACCAAACACATGGATATGGTTGAAATACCAAACGAAGAATTCAATTCAAAGAGGATTCAAATGACAGATGAAGTAAAGAAGTTGGTGCAGAACATGGATGAGAAATTCAACAACTTGCCTGAGAAATTCATCAAAGAGATATTCTGGGGGAGAAAACTGTCTTAGAAATGGAAAGCTCAGACTTTTAAATCTCAGTGGAAAGTATCATCAATAGACTAGACAAAACAAAGGACATCAGGAATTTTGGTGGAGAATAAAGGAGTTCAAAAATGGTTGAAATAGACCTATAAAAATGGAACAAGGAAACCTGTTGGGGATGCTTTGGGTGGGAGTTAGTGGAGACAGAAAGTATAAGAGGTGGTGAGATTGATTGGACTACAGTGTACATGTGTGGAGATATAACAATAAATCTCCCCATATGTCTAATATAAGCTAACGAAGGAGCAGTTGAAGACAAGATTGGGCAATTAGTACATTCAGATAGTAATAATGAAAGAAAAAATTGACAGGCAGGACCACAACAAACACAACTGGGATGTCCCCCAATTAAGTGACCCATCCTATGAATCATTAGTATAGAAGGAATCAAGACAATGTATTCAAACAATAGCAGAAAACTTGAAGAAAGAAACGTGTGTCTCCATAATAGAAGCATTTAGAAGCTCATGTATATACACCAGAAAAGAACTTCTCTGCATCATATTGTAGTTAGAATGCCAAGAGTACAACACAAAGAAAAATTACTGAAAGCTGTGAGAGAGAAATGCCAAGCACTATACACCCCAGCCCCCCATACACACAGAATGCTTTGTCACCATAAAGTGCATTTCCCTCAAAACCAAATGGTTTGCCTGTGCAACTGTTAGAAAGGTTAACAGCTTTGTCTTGAAGTTTACCATCAAATGCTACTCTGGTTTAAAAGGATATTTTCAAGCTGGTTTTCAAAGTCTTTCTTTCAGTTTCATACTAGGTGCCGTCTCCCCTGCAGTGGTGGTCCCTTCCATGCTGTTTTTGCAGGAATCTGGGTATGGAGTAGAGAAGGGTATCCCTACCTTGCTTGTAGCTGCCAGCAGCATGGATGACATCGTAGCCATCACTGGATTCAACGTATTCTTGAGCTTAGTCTTCTCCACAGGTAAGCAAGAAAACACACAGAGGCTGTGCCATTGGTGACTTTTCTCTGTAATTCTTCACTCAGGTTTCGTCATTTATTGACCAAGACACTTCAGTTTTACATCTTCTCATTTCTTATAGAAAGTTCATTCTAGACCAGGAGGAAATTTCAGTGGGTAAAACAACAACAACAAGTAGATAGTCTACTACCTAACTTAATTATTGGAAGAACAAAAGGTTCTGTTTGAGAATCCCTATCATCAACTATTTATCTGCTTCTGGTGTTTGGAAATTTTATCACTTTTCACTTAAGAAAATTTTAATCAGCTGTATTATTAACACTACTAATTGTGTGTGTGTGTGTGTGTGTGTGTTAGTGTATGTGTACCAGTCCTGGGGCTTGAACCCCAGGCCTTGGGTGCTGTCCCTTAGCTTGCACAACTCAAGACTGGCACTCTACCACTTGAACCACAGCTCCACTTGTAGCATTTTGGTGGTTAATCAGAGGTTAAACTTTCACTGACTTTCCAGCTTGAGACGACTTCATACTCTTAGCCTTAGATCTCAGCCTCCTGAGTAACTAGGATTAGAATCACCTGTGCCCAGTGACACTTTTGATAGGTATATTTGAAATGTACTATTTTTTTACAATCCTGTTATAAACAACAGCTTAAGCACATTAAGACAATTTAAGCATACAAAATCAGAACAACCCTGTGATTCTTTGGTGCTTGTGGCACTAGATCCTACTACACCAGTTTTGACTCCCAAGGTGATATCTGGCCTTGAAGGTCACTGCAGAAGTTGGGAAGGTAAGCATTTTCACTTTTAGTAATGCTTTATCTATAATGTTTGAGATTCAGTCATCTATATTGTACATACACAAAAATGCACTGTGGCAAATGCCTTTAACCCCAGTTACTCAGGAGGCAGAGGCGATAAGTAAGATCATAGTTTGATGCCAGCCTGGGCACAAAGTTAGTAAAATCCTATCTCAAAAAGTAAAAGTAAGCAGGGCATGGTCTTTCATTTATGTAATCCCAGCTACTTAGGTGGTAGAGAGGGGAGAAAACACTGTCCAAGACCAGCCTGGTCAAAAGTGTGAGGCCCTATTTTTGAAAAATAACAAAAGCGAAAAGAGGACCTGGGACATGGCTCAAGTGATAGAATGCTTGCCTACTAAGTATTAGGCCCAGGGTTCCATCCCTAGTATCACCACAAAAAAGTAGCATATAAAGCTGGGCATAGTGGTACTCATATATAGTTTCAGCTGTTTTAGAAACTGAATTGGAAGGAACAATTGAACCCTGGAGTTAAAGGCCAATCTAGGAAACATAATGAGACACTGACTAAATAAATAAATAAATAACCTCAGAAAATAAAAATAAGTGAGGGAAAAAGGAAAAGATAAAAATAAAATCTGCGATAGTCACTTCCAAAAGAATCTTTTCTGGACTGGGAAGGTGGCTCAGTGGTAGAGTGCTTGCCTTGCATGCTCGAGGCCCTAGGTTCGATTCCTCAGCACCACATAAGAAAAAAGCTGGAAGTGGCACTGTGGCTCAAGAGGTAGAGCGCTAGCCTTGAGCTGAAGAGCTGAGGGACAGCGCCCAGGCCCAGAGTTCAGGCCCCAGGACTGGACCCCCCCCCAAAAAAGAATCTTTTCCCTCTGAACTTTTTTATGTAAATCTAACCCATCCTTATTCTTCAACTTGGTTGCTGAATACTACATCTCTCTCAACTTAAGAAACTGTCAGTTTTATCATTTACAGCAGTTACAGTTCCATAAGTCAGATTATGAGTGCAATACTTCTTGACAGTGACAACCCTTCCTTCATTCTCCCCATTGCCCTCCTCCCATCCCTACCTACAAGTTACATAGTTCATTTTTTACATAGAGGACATTGTATACAATGACTGTATTTTTCCCCATTTTTTTTAACAATTCTATTTTTGCTGTTGTTGTTGATGGTTGTAGGGCCTGAACTCTGGGCCTAGGTGCTGTCCCTCAGCTCCTCAGCTCAAGGCCAGCACTCTACCACTTGAGCCACAGCATCACTGTGGCTTTTTCTGCTTAGGTGGTGCTGAGGAATCGAACCCAGTGCCTCATGCATGCAAGGCAAGTGCTCTACCACTGAGCCAGCTTCCCAGCCCTACAATTCTATTTTTTGGGAACAGTATTGAAGTTTGACTTGAACCACACCTCTAACCCTTTTGGAACAGGAGCTCTTGTTTATACTGTGATAATCCTGGGCCATAATTCTCTACTTATGCCTCTCACACACTATCATGCCTAGTTTTTTCTGGTTGAGATAGAACTTCACAAACTTTTTCTGGACTGGCTTTGAATGACAATCCTTCTGTGTATTAAGGATCTCAACCTTCTACATAGCTAGGGTTACAGACATTTGCCACCATGCTCAATTCAATTGTACTTTTTATTGTGGTAAGATTTACCATTTTACACATTTGTAAACATGCAGCTTGACACGGCTAACCATAATCACATTGTTTATAACCTATCTCTAGAAATTCTCAAAAACTATAATTTTTGTGTCCATGAAACTACTCTGTTTTCCCTTTTCTGCAGTTGAAAACCACCATTCTCTTTTCTGTTATCATGATTTTGGCTATTCTTGATAGCTCATAGAAATGGAATCATACAGTATTTGACCTTTTGTATCTGGCTTTTTTCAATCAGCGTAAGTTCATATATGTAAAAGCAGTTAACAGATTTCTTCTATCGTATGGCTGAATTATTATTCAACTATTTTTCTAATTCTGTTGTTTGTCTACACTACATTTATCCATTCATATATCTTTATCCATTCATCTGTCAACAGATTTTAGGGCTGTGTCCCCAGTGGACTATTTCTAATAATATTGCAATGAACACAGTATGCAAATATTTCTTCCAGATCCTTCTTTCAATTCTTTGGGATGTTTACTCATTTCTCAGAAAGAAACTAAACTTATTTTTGTAACTGGAAGTCAGGGTTTTTGCTTATTGAATACTTTTTTCTTAACTACTGTAACTATAAATATGGTATATGTAGTTAGCATAAAATCAAAGACCCAGGTTTTAACTTAATTATGAGCATAAAAACTGAAGATCAGGCCAAGTGCTGGTGGCTCATGACTGTAATCCTAACTATTCAAGAGGCTAAGATCTGAGGAGTGAAAATTTCAAAGCCAGCCGAGGCAGGAAAATCCATGAGACTCTGATTTCCAATTAAACACCAAGAAAGCCAGAAGTAGAGTTGTGGCTCAAGAGATACAGTGCTAGCCTTGAGCAAAAAAGCTCAGAAACAGTGTCCAGGCCCTGAGTTCAAACCCCAGGACAAGCACAGACACACACAATAAAAAAAAACACTGAAGATCAGAATTTTTACTTACTTAATATTATGATCTATAAATATGACTATACATTATTATGAATATAAAATTTGTTGGAAATTCTAACAATCTTTGTCTATTTTAGGACAAACTCGAATAAAATTGCTTTACATCGTTCTTATTTTTACATGTAAATGGTTTTCCCTTTCTATATAATACTACAATCCAAGAGTTATTATATAGCTCCCACTATATCGTATAGATATAGTATAGTTATTAGTATAGCCATGTGCTAAATGTCACAGGTATGACATTGTTAGTTCCTCTACATTTCTCTTCCTCACCTGCTCTTCACAATATGGCTTCTTTGTTTTCTGACCCTTTGACACAATGGAAAATTCTCTGTTTATATTACAGTATTTGAGAGCAAACATTTAATTTCAAATAGAGTTAGGGGCTGGGAATGTGGCTTAGTGGTAGAATGCTTGGCTAGCATGCATGAAGCCTGATGCATGAAGTTTGATTCCCCAGTACCACTTTAAACAGAAAAAGCCAGAAGTAGTGCTATGGATCAAGTGGTAGAGTGTTAGCCTTGAGCAAAAGCAGCTCAGAGACAGATCCTGAGTACAAGCCAGGACTGGCAAAATAGAGTTTAACATGCTTGCACATACATCGCTATTAAAGGTCCAATTTTGCATATTCTATAGAATGTTGCCTTTTCTTTCTGACCCACCTAGATTTGGTCTTCTAATGAGTGGTATATGAGAACTGCTTCTCTGAAGGTTTTCCTCCTGTGTGCCCTCACAGGTGCTGTCATTCATAATCTCCTAGCATCTCTTAAGGAAATACTTTTTGGTGTGCTGACAGGAGTCGTTTTGGGTTATTTTACTCACTATTTTCCAAGTACAGATCAGGTAAAAGAATTTTTTTTAAAATATCTGTTTTGTAGAATGATAGTGTGAGTCAACTTCCCATCACTATGATAAACTACCAAGGCAAGTCATAAGATGAAAGGTTTATGTTGGCTCATAGGTTTGGAGGTCTCCATCCATGATTAATTAACTCATCATTGCACAGAGTCAAGACAGTGAATTCAGGCAAGAGTACATGGCACAGCAAGATCATTTATTCCATAAACCCTGGAACAAAGAGAGGAAGGGGGGTAGGTCCCTGAAGTCCCCTTTACGAATTTGTCCCAGCAATGAACTAAGAACCTCTCACAGACTTCGTCTGCCAAAGGTTCTGTCAACACGAGGTTACTGTAGATAAAACCTATAAAACAGGGGCCATGGTGAAATACTCAACATCTAAATCCTAAGATGTACTATTGGACATTTCTCTCTAAGATTTGAACTTTGGGAACAGCTATGAAACAGTAAATTTCTACTTAACTCTTTAAAATTAGCCAACCAGCCAGGCATTTGGGTGGCTCGTGTAATCCTAATTACTCAGGAAGTTGAGATCTGAAGGTCGTATAGTTCAAAGCCAGACTAAGGAAGGAAAATCTGTGAGATTGTTATGCCCAAGTAACCAGCAAATAACCAGAGGTGGCGCTGTGGCTCAAGTGGCAGAGCACTAGCCTTGAACACAAAAGCTCAGGGACAGTGCCCAGGCTCTGAGTTCAAGCCCAAGAATGGACACACACACACACACACACACACCTAATCCAAGTAATCTCCAAGGACTACTCGTGATTAAAGAGGTGAGCCAGTTGTAATTGATGCGTCAATCACTGATGTCACTGTTTCCTGATCTGACAAATAAGGAATCAGAAAAATGTACTTAACTGAGACTATTCTCTTTCATTCCACCCTACCTTTTTTTCCACCAAATTGGTGTGTGTGTGTGTGTGTGTGTGTAGACACACACACACATATGGAATATTATGACTGCGTTTATTCACTGTGCCTCTCTAACATTTAGGGATATGATAACAAAGGTCAGAAATAAGTGATGGTGCCAAGTCTTATATATTTAATGTAAACCAATTTCTAAATATCTATTTGTAGGAAAAACTTCCAAAGAGGAGAGCATTCCTCATGATGAGCATGTGTATTTTTGCGGTCCTAGGCAGCCAACGTATTGGTTTACATGGATCTGGAGGACTATGCACACTAGTGTTAACTTTCATAGCAGGGAAAAGATGGTCAAAAGATAAGGTGAATATTTTAAATATATTTCAAAGTAAAATAGCTGAGATTTTTTAATGTACAATGGATATTGAGAAATCCCATCATCCTCATTGGAAATTTAGTTATCCAATTAATATGTTATAAATATTAAAACATATAGAATAAAATCCAGAAGATTCCTTCATTCCCACCCCCTCATAAATACACAATTTCATACCCCAAAGTAATTTTTTGGTTGATTGTGGGGCTTGAACTCAGGGCCTGGGTCCTGTCCTTTTGTGCTCAAAGCTAGCGCCATACCACTTTGAGCCACATTTCCACTTCTAATTTCATTCTTTCTTTTTCTTCTTTTTCTTTCTTTTTTTTTTTTTTTGCTGCTCCTGGGGCTTGATCTCAGGGACAGAACCCAGGCTAGCACCACTTCTGCCTTTTTCTGTTTATGTGTACTGAGGAATCGAACCCAAGGTTTCATGCATGCTATGCAACCACTCTACCACTAAGCCGTATTCCCAGCCCCCTTAATTATTTTTTCTATGTCATCTTGCTACAATAGTTTTGTTCATGTGTCTTCCTGTGTGTATACAAGTACTTCAGAAATGGATTACTGAGTCAAGATACTTTGATTTGCTTGATGTTGGTGGCTCACGCCTGTTATCCTAGCTACTCAGAAGGCTGAGGATCCTAGTTCCTGGGCAGAAAAGTCCACGAGTCTCTTATCTCCAGTTAGCCAGCAAAAATCTGGAAGTGAAAGCAAAGGTGTGGCTCAAGTGGTAGAGCATCAGCCTTGGGGAGAAAAAGCAAACCAAGAGCATGTGGCCATGAGCTCAAGCCCCAGGACTATCACACACACAAAGGAATAATTATTTTATTTTGATGGCCACTGCCAAAATAATAATTTCAAAAGCTGATTTTATTATGTTTATAAAGGAGAGTTGCTAGCATCTTAGCTGGTTTTATGATGTTTGCAGTCAGATGGCGAAGGAACTACATGGTATTATTATAATCATCCTTTCAACATCATCTTCATCCCTCTTTCCACCACCCTTTCCTTTGTTGTTCTTAGTCCTGTGGCATATACAACGTATTCTTGCCTGCATTCTCCTCATTTCCCCCTCTTCATTCTTCTATCCCTCTTCCCTTGCCCTCTCTCTCCCTCCCCTTTGCAAGTCCCCATTTCCTGGTACTTATTTTGTTGTGTTTTGACTTAGTCCTTCTAAAGATTTCAACTATCTGCACTCTTCATAGAGTCTATTATGCTTCAGTTAATTCATTTATAACTGCTTGGGTGCCACCCAGTGTGTTGACTTCTAGATTTATAGGCACATTCTAGTGCCCACAAATGAGGTTTCCCTTATTTGTGCAACCTGTGTTTCTCTGAGTCTGGCTTACTTAATGTAATTTTTTCTAAGTCTTTTTATTTCCTTATGAATGGCACAATGCCATTCTTTCTGATGGATGAGTAGAATTTGATCGTGTATATGTACTACATTTTCTTGATCCATTCATCCATCGAGTGGCATCTGGGCTGATTCCCTATCTTGGCTATGCTAAATGATGCTGCAATAAACTTGGTTGTGGTAGTGGCTTTAGTGTATCCTTGTTTGTGCTCTATTGTAGGGCTTTTGTTGTTATTTTGTTCTGGTTTTGGGGTGTTTGTTCTGTTTTGTTTTTGTCCTTATCATACTTAGGTGTGACCTCAGGACCTCACACTTGCTAGGCCGCCAGTACTCTGCCATTTGAGGTACACCCTGCAGCCCTTTTATTTTTGTTCTGTTTTTGAGGTAAGTTCTCCTAACTTTGCCTGGGCTTGCCTCAAACTCACAATTTTCTTGCTTCAGCTTTCCAAGTAGCTGAGATTTCAGATATATGCCACCTTGTCCAGTCTTGTAGTTTCTCTGTGTGTTAGGATTACTGGCCCTTTGAGATATATATATTCTATGACATCTTGTATATGGAAGATAACTTGTCTATACGCAGGCCTACCAGTTTTTCCTTATAAGTTCTAGATTCTGCATCTTGTTTAGGAAGGATTCCCTTATCCAAAATTCTAAGATTGTTGTAAACATTATAGAGATGTGCTATTTATCACTGTGTTCTCATCTAATACATCAGTAGCTTTTATTTATTTTGTTTTGGCATTTTTCTTTCATCCACTTAGATATATCTTTGTGACTTATATGAAGTAGAAGTATTTGTACAGATTTGTTTGCCTATGGCTAAAGATACATTTATGCTTATATATATGTACATGCATATAACTGCATATAGTTAATTTTCATAAAATTAGTTACTAATTCACCATTCAGTTATTTTAAATGACTCTTTTAGCATAACTTCTCATTTATACATGTATTATGTTTGAAACCTGTTTAACCTTCTTTTAATCCATTCTGCCCTAGGCCAGTACCACTCCATATTAAATCACTGTTGTTTTATGCCTGCCTCCTCACTGTACTTGTTTCTACCGTGTTTCTTGGCTGTCCTTGCCAATATCCATTGTTAAACTTATTTCAGAATCAGCTTGAGAACTTATTTATCCTGAAATCATTGCCATTTTGTTCTAACATACTCATAACTGAAAAACTAATTAAGTGATTACTAAAAGAATGAAATGCAATTAAAAGATAAAATGAAAACTAAATAACTCTTTTCACATAAGAAATCATAAAAAATAAATAGGGTTTTAAAAATTAACCGCAACAAATAGGATAATACACTATACAAAAAATAGTAATGTTGTTCTTTGTGTTTTCTTTTTTTATTATTATCCTTAAGAAGTTGAACAAAGGAGTTCCCATTTAACAAAGCAGTTTATGAATACAACATATCTTGGTCAATGTCACCCCTTTCAATATTCTCACCCATCCCTCACTCTTCTTAATTTTGTAGGATAGACATTGGATTCTTTTTAAAAATTTTATCTTATTGTAAAGATGCTGTACAGAGGGGTTACAGTTACCTGAGTAAGGTAATGAGTACATTTCTTTTTTTGTTATTTTGTTTTTTTTGTCGGTCATGAGGCCTGAACTTTGGCCTGAGCACTGTCCCTCAGCTCTTCAGCTCAAGGCTAGCACCCTACCACTTGAGCCAAAGCACCACTTCCAGCTTTTACTGCTTATGTGGTGCTCAGGAACCGAACCCAGAGCCTCATGCATGCAAGGCAAGCGCTCTACCACTGAGCCACCTTCCCAGCCCCTGGTAATGAGTACATTTCTTGTCGAGCATTGTTACCACCTCCTTTTTTGTTCTCCCACTATCCCTGCTCTTCCCCACCTCCCTCTTTTCTCCCTCCGCCCCTGAGGTTGTAAAGTTCATTTCCAATATACTGTCTTGTATCATTGTTGCAATGGGTCATCCTGTGCCCTTGTTTCAGCATTTTGTTATGCTCCTTCCCCTCCTCAAATTAGACAAATGTATATACAAGATGCAGGGTACCAGCATCAAGTACAGTGACAACAGGGGCTATACCATAGGGGGAGTACATACAAAGGAAACAAAAAAACACACACCTAGTACATTAAAAACAACAAAAACAAAGAAAGACCTCTTGTGTCCATTTCTTGGGGGGGGTTCATTTCATTTAGCATCAGCTTATATGATCATATAAGTGAAGTAAGCCAGACCCAAAGAAATATAGGTCCCATGGTTTCCATCATTTGCAATAATTGGCATACATCTAGGATAATTTTATCAGATGAGCAGAGAAGCTCAAAAGTTATGTACATTGGATTCTTGTGTGCTTTTTTTTTTTTTTGGCAGTCATGGGGCTTGAACTCAGGGCCTGGGTGCTATCTCTGAGCTCTTTTGCTCAAGAGTAGTGCTCTACCACTTTGAGCCACAGTGCACCACTTCTGGTGGCTAATTGGAGATAAGACTTTCCTGCCTGGGCTGGCTTTGAATCCTGATCGTCAGATCTCAGTTTCCTTACTAGCTGGGATTATAAACTGAGCCACAGCACCTGGCCTTCTTTTTCTCTTTTTGCATATGGCATGTCAGGACACATTTCCTTGGGGTTGGGGTCCAGGACAACTGTTGGTAGAAGTCTTCCCAACTCCTTGCAAGGGGCTAAATGTTCATACAAGCTGTGTGTCCTCATGTAGTACCATGTGGTTCCATCCCTTTTCAGTTACATTTCAGGCAAAAGATAGAACTCTTCTTGAATGTTTATAGAACTCCAAAGGCCTCCATTATTCTCTGGCAATAATGTTGTTTATTACATAGCTTTGTAGGTTTCTTTGAACCACATCCTACCTAAAATGTTTGAAGGGGAGAATTAGCCTACTCAAGTTGTATTAAATAGGTTCTTTTTAAGCATTTCTCCCAAAGACACAAAATCTCATCAATTTGCTAAATGTTAAGAATGACTTAAAATTTATGAAGTGTGGTTATCTTTACCTGCTACAGCAAGTAAAACATGTTTCTCTCCTTTCCATAGGTTGAAGTCCAGAAAATTATTGCAAAAGCATGGAATATTTTTCAACCGCTTCTTTTTGGTTTAGTTGGATCAGAAGTATCTGTTTCATCTCTTGAATCAAATACTATTGGTATGAATAATTAGAATTTTTATAGCCACAAAGTTCAAAAATATTTATAACATATCTGAGTGACTACAAAGACCTTCAAAACCTCTGTGTTAATACAATATAGTTGTTCTTGCTCTACTCTGTAATTTTCTTTGTTTTTAACCAAGACAGCCCTGAATATCTCTCCTGAGTGGTCCAGAGACACGTAGATTAAGATTTCTTACCCAAGGGAAATACTATCATCAGATGCTTTCCACTGCTTTCATTTAAAAGTACCCCCAAAATGTCAATTAGTTCAGAATTAAATAATTCCAGCTGTTTTACTTTTCATAGTACTTTCGACATCGGATAATCTCTGGCACTTTAGCTAGAAGCCTTGGTTGTATCTATATTCTTTGTAATTACTATTTTTACTTAAATAGACATAAATCCTTGATAGCCTTAACATACTTTCTAAAGTTTTAAAGCATATCTCTAAGTATTAAGAACCACTTTCTCTGCCAGGTGCTGGTGGCTCATGCCTGTAATCCTAGCTACTCAGGAGGGTGAGATTTGAGGATCATGATTCCAAGCCAGCCCAGGCTGGAAAGTCCTTGAAACTCTTATTTCCAATTCACTACCAAAAATGAAGAAGTAGAGCTGTGGTTCAAATGGAAAAGGGTTAGCCTTGAGCAAAAAAACTTGAGGGACAGTGCTTAGGCCCTGAATGTGACCAGCACGCACACACACACACACACACACACATACACACTTCTTCCTAAATATTTTGTTATTAACACTTGTTTTGTCTGTTACAGGCATTAGTGTTATTACGCTGTCTTTGGCATTATGCGTTCGAATTATAACTGCATTTCTATTGATGTCTTTTGCTGGTTTTACTTATAAGGAGAAAATATTTATTGCTTTAGCATGGATACCCAAAGCAACAGTCCAGGTAAGAACATGTTAAGTCACTGGGAAATGTGCACTGAAGGAGAGGAGCTGGGATGGTAGTTTAGAAGCAGGTAGTACTTTCCAGCCTCTCAGTAGCTTGGAACTGAAACAACCAAAAAAAAAAAAAAATGACTTCTCCATGAGAACTACAAAGGAATTCGAGCTAGTGACACGTTGGTCTAGACTCTGTAAAAAGCCCAGGAGTTTGCTATTTGCAGCCAGCAAGCATAGACCCACGAATTCCACCAGGACTAGGTAGACAGCCAGTGTGCCATCTTGAAGGGGTTCCAGAAAGACCTAGCAAAAAATTGTGCACATACCAATTGCATCAGAGAATTCCTCCCCTACCCCATGAGACAAGAGACAAGTACTGGTTTGGTGCAACACTGCTTCCAGTCTCAGGCCTGTCTAAGAAATCCCAGCAGTAATGAGGAGCTAAGTCATGGGACAGGAGATCACCAGCACACAGAGTCTTGGTTAGGAATGGCTGGTCCAAAGACCTCAGCTTCCTCTTCAAATGGAATAGGGACTGGATGCAGCATCTTGAAGACACAGAAGTTCACTACTAAGTCACATTTTCCTTACAAAATTGTAGCAAGAAAATCCATCACAACCCTACCTAAGCATCAGTTGGAAAAGCTTCAGCTGAGAAGTCATAAGAGACTAAATCTTCCAATCAAAAACTTGAACAAAGATATACATAAATCCCAATGCAGACATATTAGTAAGAGAAAAAACAAGGAAATGTATCTTTTTCAAAGGCTAAAAGTTTTCCAACAACAAGGGAATTGAATGAAAATAAATTGGATGAAATCTCAATGAACTTAAAAGACCAATGACAAGAATGATCAAAAAATTAAAGAGCGATGTATAGAAATAAAGTGCATTTAAAGTGAATTTCAGATGAATAAATTTCAGGTGAATAAAATAAGGAAGACAATATAAGATATCAAAGAGGAATTCCTAGCTACTCAGGAGGCTGGGATCTGAGGATCACAGTTTGAAGCCAGTTTTGGCAGAAAAGTCCCTATGAGACTCTTATCTCCAATTAACCACTCCCAAACTGGTCGTGGAGTTGTGGCTCAAAGTAGTAGAGCATTAGTCTTGAATAAAAGAGCTCAGGAATAGTGTTAGGCCCTGAGTTCTAATCCCCAAGACCCACAAAAGAAAGAGGAACTCAAGAAAGATTTAGAAATCCTGAAAAGAAATTTTAAAAATTTCCAGAAATGTAAATCTCAATAACTTAAAAAAACTCAATCAAAAGTCTTGCCCATGGGGCCATGAATGTGGATCAGTGGTACAGTGCTTGCCTAGCATGTATGAAGTCCCGGATTCCATTCCTCAGTACCACATATTCAGAAAAAGCCAGAAGTGGCTCTGTGGCTCAAGTGGTAGAGCGCTAGCCTTGAGCTAAAATGCTGAGGGACAGCGCCCAGACCCAGAGTTCAGGCCTTCCCCCCACCCACCCAAAAAAAAAAAAAAAAAAAAAGGAACTCCTGAAGTGCTAGGGGTAATAGGGCTATACAAAGATGTATAAATACGGAAACCCTGAGGGGACAAGAATACAAAATCAACCTCAAAATGTCCTCCCACTGATTTGTGATTTGTCATGACAGCTCTCTTCTACCACATATATTTGCTAGGCAGAACATAATGTAGTAGACCATTAAGAAAAAATGAAAGGCCAAGACTACTAAGTTTAGGTTATTTCAATGGAGCCATTTGCTTTTATTGACTCTAACATTTTTCTTTGTACCCCGTTTTCCCCTATTGCAGGCTGTATTAGGTCCTCTGGCTATGGAAACAGCAAGACTTAACTCTCTACCCGAGTTGGAAGTATATGCAAAAAATGTGATGACAATAGCGTTCTTAGCCATACTGATCACAGCTCCAAATGGAGCTCTATTTATTGGCATACTGGGGCCCAAAGTACTCACCCATAATGAGCCAAGCAAACTGCACATAACGCTGTCAGAACTTTAACATCAGTGAAAAGTTTTGCCACCATCCACTTGCTGCTTAATGAATTACCCCACACAAACAGAAAGAAAAAAATTAAAGTACAATTATGTGGAGACTGTACATAGAACCCAGGATTTAATAAATACGTGATTTCTCTACAGGGCTCTCCTCTGATTTGTGCTTCTCAAGAATCAGTACTAAATAGGATTTTTCTTAGCATTTAGCTATTTCCAAGGGCAAAGTTAATCTGTGAATTCTCTAGGGAGGTGTAAAGCAATCAGTAAGGGTGAATTGAATGCCATAGTAAAGACTAAAGAAAAAAAAATGAACTATGTGAGTGAAAATACTTTGACTGTTGGCTATGATAAGACAGCCTGAGTTTCCAAAGAGGAGTAGAAATCCTATCACTTCAGTGGTTCATTGTAAAAGTTGGTCAGAGCCAGGCCCTGGTGGTTCATAACTAGAATCCTGATACTCAGGAGGCTGAGATCTGAGGATCACAGTTCAAAGCCAGGCCAGGAAAGAAAGTATTTGATACTCTGATCCCAAAAAACTATTCACAAAAAGCTGGAAGTGGGGCTGGGAAGGTGGCTCGGTGGTAGAGCGCTTGCCTTGCATGCATGAAGCCCTGGGTTCGATTCTTCAGCATCACATAAGCAAAAAGAAGCCAGAAGTGGTGCTGTGGCTCAAGTGGTAGAGCGCTAGCCTTGAGCTGAAGAGCTGAGGGAAAGAGCCCAGGCCCAGAGTTCAGGCCCCATGAACGGATCCACCACCCCAAAAAAAAGCTGGAAGTGTGGCTCAAATAGTAGAGTGCTAGCATTGAGCACAAAGCAGCTCAGGGATAGTACTCAGACCCTGAGTTCAAGCCTCAGAGCCTGCAAAACAATAATAATAACAGGAATAATATGCATTCGTTTTTGTGTCTTTTTGGTGTTAGTACTGAGGCTTGAACTCAGGGACTCATGCTCTTTTGGCTTTTTGGCTCAAGATTGCTACTTGAATCACACTTCCATTTCTGGCTTTTTGATGGTTAATTGGCGTAACAGTCTCTTTTCTGTTTAGGGGGAGTTAAACTGGGATTCTCATGTCTTCGCCTCCTGAGTTGCTAGAATTTCAGGGTCAGGCACCAGCGCTTGGCTCAATCTAATTTATTTTATTTGTTGGCTTGTTTATATGTGCTAGTACTGAGGCTCTGGGCCTGGGCCCTGTCCTTCAGCTGTTCTTCTCAAGGCTACACTTTCCTACTTGAGCCACACTTCCACTTCAATACACATCAATTTTTTTTGGGGGGGTGGTGGTCCGGTCGTGGGGCCTGAACTCTGGGCCTGGGTGCTGTCCCTCAGCTCTTCAGCTCAAGGCTAGCACTCTACCACTTGAGCCACAGCGCCACTTCTGGCTTTTTGCTTTTTGCTTATGTGGTGCTGAGGAATCGAATCCAGGGCCTCAGGCATGCAAGGCAAGCGCTCTACCACTGAGCCACCTTCCCAGCCCAATACACATCAATTTTAACTGGCTCAACTAAATATATTCGAAATTCTAGTTCTAATGACACTTGAATAAATAATATTAAATAATGTGATCTTTATCTCCATGATATACTTACATTGAAAGTGTGGTGTAGTAGTTTGCAGACAATGTACTATCTGTACTTTTTATTTGAAAAAAAATAAAAAATAAGTCACACATGGAAATAAACAATTTTTAATATTTTAAAAATCTAGGCAACCTTTAGAAATGGAAATTAACAAATTGCTATCTATGTGAGAGAGCATCTTTGGATTACTTTTCAGTTCTGGCTAATGAACTCTGTTATGCGTTAGCACAAGTAAAGTGCAGTCTCAGTTGACTTCAAGACTATGTTAAAGTTAGAAGAGTCATTGTCAAGCTGGGCGCCGGTGGCTCATGCTTGTAATCCTAGCTACTCAGGAGGATAAGATCTGAGGATCACAGTTCAAAGCCAGACCGGGGAGGAAAGTCCATGAGACTCTCATCTCCAATAAACCACCAGAAAACCAAAAGTGGTGCTGTGGCTCAAGTGGTAGAGTGCTAGCCTTGAGCTGAAGAGTGAAGGGACAGCACCCAAGCCGAGTTCAAGCCCCAAGACCGACAAAAATAAATACATAAATAAAAAGTCATTGTCAAAACTTTTCAAATCATCTTCTGGAGCATGTCTTTGTTATTGCCGGGTTGTGTTTGGAAGGGATGTCATTAAGTCAGACAGGAGCCAAGGAGACTGGCACCTCAGTGCAGAGCATTAACCTCGAGTATGCTTTAGTGAAGACGAGTCATTGTTAATTTCTTAAATTTGTTTCTAAACTTTATATAACCTATAAGTGATCCTACACTAGATACTGGAGAAAAAAGAAACTGCTTCTTTATACTTTTCTATTGAAGTCTGTAAAAAAAATTCATTATTTTTATTCCCAAAAAATTTTCCCCAATTGATGCTTGGCAGAGAAATCTTCCTCCTCCTTGTCCTACAGTGTTGAACTTTCCCCTTCTTATAAGGATATGAGTCATAGGGAATCGAGAATGAGCTTACTCCAGGATGACTTCACCTTAACTAATTACACTTGCAACACCCTTATTTCCGAGAAAGGTCTTTTTAGGGAGGGACAAATACAATTCCATCTGGTTTTTTTTTTTTTTGGTTGTGGGGCTTGAAGTCTAGGCCTGGGCACTGTCCCTCAGCTCTTCAGCTCAAGACAAGTGCTCCACAACTTGAGCTACAGTGCCACTTCCAGTTTTCTGGAATTCTGCCATTTCTAGTTAATTGGAGATGGGTCTCATGAACTTTCCTGCCCTGGCTAGCTTTGAACTGTGATCCTCAGATCTCAGCCTCCTGAGTAGCTAGGATTACTGGTGTGAGCCACCAGCACCTGGCTAATTCTATCTGTTTTTTTTTTATATCATTTATCAAAATACCTCTCCATTCCCTCCTGATTCAAAATGTCTTCATTATCATGTATTCAATTTCCATATAAATACTTGAGTATATTTCTGGAGTTTCTATTTAGTTGGCTTAGCTTTTAATGTACTAATACTCAATACTTTTCTACTAGCTTCCTTTTCCTTTAATAGAGAAAATATCACTTAAAATGCTGTACACAACAATTAATGTGGATCAAATCCAGTAGCCATTTGGATACAGGTTTGAATTTGATAATAGAGAAAACTTGAATTGCCCGGTTCCTTTTGGCTTGAAAACCATTTCTAGAATGACATTGTTGTCATAGCAGAAGTACTGGAGCCCTGCTGGGAGGAGCCCGGCTGTACATCACACACTGTAACTGTCCACCCCTTTGATCATTTGGATCCATTGCTTCATATAATGGCATTCCACCTAGGAAAAGCTCCTCCAAGATTCTAGTCAGTAGATTTGGGCATGGAAAACATTTGTGAACTAAAACCTATACTCCACCTATCCTCTCCTGTCTCTAACCTCTATGATCTGTGTTAACATTCCTTCTCAAATGAATGCCGAATGCCATACTCAGCCTTGGCTACTACACCTGTTCATTAAAATTAACAACAACTGAGCAAGGGACTATCTAGAGAACTCTTGATCCCAACAACCTTCAACTCTGCTCACTCAATTGTATAACAGCACTGCGTATCAGAGACAAGAAGGGAAACTTTCCCAGAAAAAGCACTGGGAGTGGCAATGGCCAATGGTAACACTCCTATAAACCTTGATGTCTGTTGGAGACACGAGACCTAAGTCATGATCCACACTGCAATATAAGCTGCAGTCTCATTCTTGAAGATTCAAATCACTGTTCCTTAAGTTTTACAGCTTCTGGTTATTTCGATTTGTGATAGGATCACTGAATTACTACAACTAAAGTGCTATAAACTCACTGGTCCAATGCAGTGATAGAAGGATTGCATGCTGTGGGATTGCTCTGTTAGCCCTTGGCTCGTGGTACTGGTTGAAGCCACATGAGCAGGAAGGTCAGCTCTCCACCTAGAAAAAGCATTTGTTCCAGTCAAGATGAATTGTTGTTCCTATAAGGAAATTATTTAGCATATTCAATTTAGTATATTTAGCATATTCAATTTAGCCTCATCACTCCCTTGAGGGACAGTGCCATGATGCCTCAGCTGGTTACAAGTTCTACTGTTTGGGCTTCTGCACAGCCTCCAAACCCTACTGCTACACTGTCACCAATTACGTCCACACTGAGGTGACTGATGGAAGCCATTGGCTGATTTTTAAGTGACTGAATCATTTTGAACAATTGGTTGTTCATAGATACTTTGTGTAAGAGTTAGTATATGAAATAAATACCTTGACATGTTGTGTTTAAATCTAAAGGCCTCTCTTCCTATCTTTTCCCCAATCTTCTGGTCTCTCCTTCTGGACCCTTGACCTACCAACTAAGCCACTGACCATAAATCAATTGTTCTTGTCTCTAGTCATTTCTCTTCCCATGCAAAGTGAATGACAAGGCACACAGTCCAAAGTTCTAGAAGATTTAAGAAAAAACAACTTAGGAGTTTTAAACCTTACTAGACAAATAAAACTTGTATGTATTCATGGTGTAGTAGATGCTTTGAAATTGCATACACAAACAAGGGAATGGTGAAATCAAGCTAATTAACAAATATTACCTCACTGGGTTTTCAAAGGAATTTACTCATTGATTTTTAATATACAAAACACATACTAACCTTACTCACATGTACAGTAGGTCTTTTCAACATTGGGTGTGTGTGTCTTGGCTTGAACTTAGGGCCCGGGTGCTGTCTTGAGCTTTTGTGCTCAAGGCTAGCACTACCACTTGTGCCACCAGCTCCACTTCTGGTTTACTGGTAGTTAATTGGGCTAAAAGTCTCTTAGACTTTCTTGTCTGAACTGGCTTCCAACCACAATCCTCAGATCTGTCTCCCAAGTAGCTAGGATTACAGGCATGAGCCCTTCAGTTTTAGATATGTTCTGATGTTTTAGTTTCATCTTGTTTCTCTGAATTATTTGGAAGGACATTTTTATTTCTAAAAATTATGGATTTTGAATAGCCATATTATTGTTTAGTACTAATGCTTTGTATTTTGTACACCAAAGAAAAACTATTTATCTTTAGATCATAACCGTCACATCAATTTTTATAGCTACTTCAAATGTGTGTGGAATGAATTTTTTTTTGTAATATTGAGGTTTTGAACTCAAGGTTTTGCTTACTAGGAAAACACTACTACTTGAGTTACATCCACAGTTGTAGCAAAAAGTTACATCCTTTTTGCTTTTGTTATTAATAGAATTTTATGTTTTTGCCCAACCATTCTAGACCAAGATCCTATTTCAGGCCTTCCGCATTGCTGGGATGCCATTGCACTCAATGGTTAAGATGAGGTCTTGCAGAGTTGTGAGGTGTGATTCAGATGGTAGAATGCCAGCCAATGAATGAAAACATTTGTCAGATACCAAGTTCAAGTCCCCATCTCAGACAAAAAAGAAGTAACAAACCCTTGGCTAGGTGCCAGTAGTTCATGCTTATAATCCTAGCCACTCAGGAGGCTGAGCCCTGAGGTTCACAGGTCAAAGCCAGCCTGGGCTTTATGAGACTCTTATCTCTAATATAAACTACCAAAGTGTGGGGGGGGGGCGCGGTGGTGAAAGGCAGCAAGTGGAGCTGTGTCTCACTAGAGTGATAGGGCATTTACTGAAGATTGAGAGAGAGAGAGATTGAGAGACAAAAATCTAACTTCAATTCTATCTCTGCCCTTACAGTAGCCAGGATAACAGGTGTATCAGCATGCCTTGATTTTTTTATTTTCCCCTGACAGTCCTGGGCTTGAACTCAGGGTTTGGACATTATCCCTGAGCCTCTCTGTGCTCAAGGCTAGCACTCTATCACTTGAGCCACAGTGCCACTTCCAGCTTTTTCTGGGAAGTTTATTGGCGATAAGAAGCTCATGGACTATTCAGGCTGGCTTTGAACTGTGATCCTTAAATCTCAGCCTCCTGAGTAGCTAGGATTACAGATGTGAACTACCAGTGCCCAACTTTTTTTTTTTTAATAGAATCTTGTTATATAGCCCATGCTGGCTCCCAAATGTTAAAAATATAGATGTGTGCTATCATGTCCAGAAAGCATAGGCATTCAACTATTGATTGAAGAGTTTGTACCATCTAGAGAGCCTTAATAATTTTATGTCCATTTAATTTTTCTAGAATGTGCTAAAAAAAACTCTTGCTATATTTGTAAATTTGATTACTTTCCTATGTATTTGTGACTTCTTTAAATTGAACATATATTATTATTTATCTACAATTTTAGAACTGGCACATCTTCCTACATATATTTACTATAATCTTACTAGTAGTATTATGTAGTACTAGCACTATGCATAAATAGGTCTGTGAGGAGCAAAAAAAAAGATGGCCACGAGGTGGCAGTAGTGCAAACAAGCCTGTGGGAAAGGCAAGTGTCCCAGGAAGGCCTTCACAACAGGAGGCCAGATCTACTAGAGTGAAGTTGAGGAGAGCAAGACTTTCTGAACCTCTAGCAAATTAAAGCCATCATATGATACCATCTCTTCTCAGCCAGAAGGCTAGAATCAAAAAGACAGAGAGGGTAAATGCTAGTGAGGATGCAGAGAAAGGAATATTCTTTTTTTTTTTTATTGTGAAAATACTGTACAGAGGGGTTACAATTACATGGGCAAGATAGTGAGTACATTTCTTATCAAGCATGGTAGCCTCCTCCTTGAAAGGGGTATTCTTATAGACTACTGGTGAGGAATATAAGCAAGTACAATCATTATGGGGGGAAAAAAGAGCGTTTTCAGATGAAGCAAGGTTCAAAACAAAACAAAACAAAAAAACAGTGGCTGGGTGTGGTAGTGCAAGTATATAATCACAGCTAATCTGGAGGTGGAGGCAGGGAGATTTCAGGTTTCAAGCCAACCCAGATCAAGTTAGCAAGTGCTATTTCACCAAGCTCAGCAGCAGAACACAAGGCTCAAGGCCTTGGGTTCAAAACTTAATACTGATGGAACAATGGAGAAAGCTCTAGGTGCTTCTATACCCAAACTGCATGGGAAAAAAGGCTGACGCTGTCACAGAAACACTGCTCACATGGTTTTCATTTCCCTAACGTGCAGATCAGTGAGTCCAATTGATGTGGTTTAAATCACTCCTGCTTTATTCAGTTTTCCAACAAATTATGTAGTTAAGTCATTAAACTTGAAAAGTGGTTCAACTGAATAGGAAAAGTCCCTATGATAAATCTTCCCCTTACCAAGGAATGAGTCAAGTATATTGGGCCCACTTTTTCCATGGACATACCTCGTAAAGCACTGAACTTTCAACTCCACACATTGGTATAACTACATGAAACATATATCCTGCCCTGGTTTTTTCTCTTTTATGCTGGCAGAGGGCCTTGAGCTCTCACTCAGGTTTTTCTCTCATGGCTGGCATTTTACTACTTGAGTTGTATCTCCAGTCCTGTACTTTTTTCTGGTTAACAGATTCACTCTGACTTGTGTGCCCAAGATTGCTAACTGCAATCCTCAGATCTCAACCTCCTGAGGAGCTAGGATTACAGGTCTGAGTCACCAGTGCCCAGTCATGTCCTGCCTTCTCAAATATCTCGTGCTACTTATTTTGATTCAGATTCATCACTGAACGAACACCGCTGGTATTTAATCCCAGGGACCAGTGATGAGGGCCATACACCAAAGCAGCTATGCTTTTAATGTTTAGTTCATTTTTGGTGATCTCTCCTGACTACAGGCTATAGTGTATTGTTTACCCACCTCTAGCAGAATCCTGTTCAGGAACAGAAATCAGATAGCCAGTCTTTTTAGAAGTGGGTGTGAAGAAAGAATAAGGGACTCTGACGACTTGATCAGTCACTCAGAAATTCAGTATGAGCATTACTAACATGGCCCCTGGGCTTCAGAGGTGATGCTGCCCCCATGAATTCTAAACAAGTGCAATTAGTTAGACAGTCTGGGAGGTTTCAAGCAAAATATCCACTTTAATTTCTTAAGAACCCTGTTAAGCCAGCAGAGTTTACAAATTCTTGTACAGCACATTTCCAAAAGAAGACCGAGTTCAGTGGGGAAGAATTCTATATATCAGCAGCTGGCTTAGCTGGCTCCCCAGAACTTATTAACAAATTAAGTTACGACATACAAACAAACATCCTTCAGTGAATCATCATATGGAGCACCAAACTCAAAGCTGCATTGTAATGTGCTTTTCATAACACAACTTGCTTAATTATCCACACAAATGAATCATTAATATCGCAAACTTACTAACACTTTGGACACCTGATATTTACGTAGTGGTGGTTGCTCATCTGCTGAGTAAGGCATGAGTAGTTCCCTAGTTAAGCAGGAGAGGCAGTTCTCCAAATGATCAGCATTGTTTCCCTAAGGTTGTTTCTCAAATATTCTAGAAACCTCAGACATGTATTTCTTTTTTTATCCCCTTCCATCTTGGGGCTGGGCGTTGTTCCTGACTGAGCCTCTCTTTGCTCAAGGCTAGCGCTTGAGCCACAGTGCCACTTCAGGCTTTTTCTGAGTAGTTTATTGGAGATAAGAGTCTCACAGACTTTCCTGCCCCAGCTGGCTTAGAACCGTGATCCTCAAATCTCAGCCTCCTGAGTAGCAAGGATTACAGGTGTGAGCCACTGGCACCTGGCTCAGACATGTATTTCTTAAGATGAATTTGGTTACTTGATGTTTATATTTTACGGCACATATGATAGACGATAGAATTCTGTAAATTTCAAGCTATGGTAACCGATGATGCTCACATAAAGGAGTTCATAAAATGACAGCTTGCTTCATTAGGTAGAAAAATATTTAGAATAGTTCTTTAATGTATTTTAACAATGTGGGGGGAAAACTATTCAGAGAGCATAATAAAAAAGCCATTTTACTTTCTAAAATTACTTTTTATGAAAATTGTCCACTTTTAAGTGCTCATATTTGACTAAATCTAAAGTTGACAATTTCACATGAGACTACACATTTTAGTCAATTTACCTACTGTGAAACCTACATTTGCAAACCACTAGAACATATGTCAGAGTATGTTGCAGTGGGCTCAGATGTTTTATAAAAAGAATATCCACTTTGGGCAATGACTTCCAGAAAGACTTACGCCCAAAAGAAAAATGAGTGGCTAACCTCATAGCCACACTCCTGGAGGGTGTTCAATCAAAGCTCACAAAACATACCCAGAGTCACAGAACTGAAAGCAATGTTACATTTCTCCTCTACTTGCAGAGGGGAAGAACAGCAACAATTTTAGACACACACCTTGTAAAAACTGTCAGAAAACAGGCTACATTTTTGCCGATAGCTTTGAAGTTCTTGTCATTAGTCATGAGAAAGCTAACATCACACATTGAAATCTGTTAACATTACATGTAATACATTCCAAATCCAAGTACCATGTTTGGGGTAGTTTCTGATGCCCCATTATTATTGAGCATTTCTGCATATTTTATTTTTGGAAGCTTTATAATTGTTTGCCTTCTGGATCTTCTTCATGCATAGAGAAAACACAGTGAACAGAGGGGGTTGTACCCTTAGTAGACACACTTCAGGATAACTATTAATGAGAATTTTAGTGTAAAGTACAACAGGAAAGACTCAATTGTAAACTAAAAATTACAAACGTTGTAAAAATTCTCCAATAAACTTATTTTACATTTTATTAAAAAGAGAAAAAACATTTTTAGCACTAAACTATTTATTTTAATCTGAGTTCAGATGTTTTATTTCCAATTGGCCTTCAGATTGCAGCAGCCCATAAGTTTAGCTTTGAAAGTTCTTAGTACCCAGGCTGTCATTGAGCCAAAGAGTTCAAGACACACAAACACACACAAAGACACACAGTCACAAAGACACACATATACCTACACCTTTTCTAGTAAACAAATCTGTTACAGTGCTGGAACAATGTGACTGTTAGAACTTTTTATATCCAGTTTACTTTTTCTGAAATTGAGACATTTATATTATTGAAACAAGAATCTTTAGAACACAAATTTCCTCTGACCTCAATAGTTCTTGATTCCTTTTTTTTTTTTTTTTGCCGGTTATGGGGCTTGAACTCTGGGCCTGAGCACTGTCCCTCAGCTCTTTAGCTCAAGGTGAGCGCTCTACCACTTGAGCTACAGCGCCACTTCCCATCCTCAGTAATTGTTGATGGCAAATTTTTCTTAATTCACCTGAAGGAGAATGAAGTGTGGAAGTACAAACCACTGCAAATGGTCAAAACAAAACCAGTATGAAAAGTATTTGTGAAGTGTATGTTCTATTGAATATTCAAAGGTATCGTTTTGGCCCCATTGCCAAAATTTAGATTCCCAATCAACTAAAAAGAAAATATTGATTTTATTGGTGAAAGATACACTGACTCTCTGAAATCAGAAAGCTCCACAATTTCTCTAAAAATGCCTGACTATAAAAGTATCAAATATAAGCAGCAATATAGCAAGAAAATAAATTGGCAGAAATAATTATTCAACTAGGAGTAATAATTAAGACCACCATTTCAAAAGATTTTCTATACACAAAGAATGAGAAATATTTTAAGATGTTACAGCACATACTGGATCAATCCTAAGACATTACTGTTATACTTCTTTCTTCTTCAGTATGAGTGGACCAACATTATCTCCTGTCAATTCATTATGCTTATTATGGGAACCATCACAGGCAGGAAACTAAAAGGAAAAAAGAATTACAAGTTGTTATTTTAAAAATATAATTCACTAAGTAGAAGTATTTGTGAAGTGCTTTCCAAAAAAGTATGTCACTTGTTAAAACAAAAAAGAATCCACAGATAGCATTCGTGAGTCATAGACTTACTCTCTATCTAATAGCAACACGATACCACAGAAAATCTAACAATTTAAATAATTTGATCTACATTTCAAATCGTAAAAAAAAAAATCATCTTTGGATGATTCTGTGAGTGACTAATTAGGATTAAAACAGAATCAAAATGAACTCTTGGTGTTAATGATTCCACACAATTTTACCATCCATCTTACCGTCTTAGAACGCCAACACCTACAATAAGCTGCTTTCGCAAGACACAGATCTTCAATGTTTATTTCATTCACCACTTTGGGATTTTCCTTCTGTATTTTAAGATTAATCAAACTATCCTTCTGCTGTTTCTTCTTCTGGAGGAAGGGACGAACTGCAAGGTAGCCGAGGAGTGCGAGTACACCCAGGAAAGGCAGCAAGCGAAGCCATTCTGAAACTAAATGTGGACGTACCGGTTGGAGTCTGCAGAGTTCTTGTTAAAAACACACACACACACAGAAAATAGTATGTGTAGCTTCATCTCTGGGTTATTCTTTACCTGTTATGCTCACATTCATTTTAGTTATCCATAAAAGTACAAGTCGATTACACAGTAAAATCAGCTCTAATAGGACCAGGTGATTTCACCTTATAGGCTATCTTGAAATTTGTGAAACTAAAAAAATCTAACTTTTCAGAACAAGTCCTACTTCAAATATGCTATCTCATTGTACCTGGTAAGTATATTTATGTCTATTTTTTTTAAACAGGAATTACCACCACCATAATTATAAACAGACAATTATTGAAATATTTAAATATTCAGCTACCGAACTGACCATTTATGAAGTCAAACTATTATGGAAAATGATTTAGAAGAGTGTCGTGAGGAAGAGCAGCGAGATGGTGAGAGAACACAACCTACTAGACATAAAATGGAATAGTCCTGAAGAAAATAATTCCAGCTGCAACCAAAGCAGCAGTCACTAAAGGAAGGAGAAATAATTAGGGTAAGATGAGGAATAGTCAATGTTCTTTTTATTTTAATTATTATTTTTGTCACCCATCGGGCTGGAACTCTGGACCTGGGTGCTGTCCTTGCGCTCTTCAGCTCAAGGCAAGCGCTCTAACGCTTGAGCCACAGAGCAACTTCCGGTTTTCTAGTCGTTTATTGGAGGTAAGAGTCTCACGAATTTTCCTTCCTGGGTTGGCTTTGAACTGCGATCCTCAGATCTCAGCCTCCTAAGTAGCTAGGATTACAGGCGTGAGTCACCAGCGCCCAGCTATAGTCAATGTTCATATACAGTGACAGGTATCTATGACTCCTTATTCTTGATATGTGTTTATACAGCATGATATATAAACATATTCATATTTTTTTTCTACCACAGAACCTTGGGCTTCTTGAGCTTTCTCACTTAGTTGATGCTCCACTGCTTGAGCCACACTTTCAGCCCTGCATTTTGCTAGTTTTTTTGGAGCTGGGAGTCTTAGGGACTTTTCTGCTGTGACCCTCTAGATCTTAGCTTCTTGGGTAGCTAGGATTACAAGCATGAGTTACTGGTACCAAGCTATTTAAAAAAATTATTTTAAAGTAAACAGAGACACAAATGTATCTTAATAATAATAAGAAAGAAAAGTATTTTTTTGTTTTGTTTTTTCAAATTTATAACAGGCAGCCGGGTGTTGGTGGCTCACATTTGCAATCCTAGGTATCTGGGGGCTGAGGTGTGAGGATCATAGCTCAAAGCCAGCCCAGGCAAGAAAGTTCATGAGGCTCTCATTTTCAATTAACTAATAAAAAGCGGAAATGGTATTGTGGCTAAAAGTGGCAGAGCACTAGCTTTGAGCACAAAAGTTCAAGGACAGTGGCCCCCTGGGCCTAAGTTCAAGCCCCAGGACCTACATACATAATAAATACATAAAGATCATCTATAAATCCATAAAAAGTGACAAATTGGTTGCTGTTCATTTTATATTTCTTATGTATCATAAAGCGGAAATGAGTTTCCATTTCTTAAGTATAGAAAAGATAGAAATAAAAGTATTTATTGTTGTTGTAGTTTTTAGGTAGTATCTCTTTTAAATATTATAACATACTATGATGACTTCACTATTATGACTTAAAGTTGAATATCAATTATATCAGAATTAAAAGACCAATAAAATACTTTTTCACTCTAATAGAACAGTATCCTAGCACCTAGAACTTTACCTGGCATGTCATAAGTGCTCAACAAATACTTGATGACTTAAGAAAATTTTAATTGCAAAATAGTTATATGGAAGGAAAGGTTTAAATGAGACTCAAACTGTTCTCCACAGGGCTAATATAATCTATACACTCAATTTTAAATATAATTGAACCAGCTAGAAGAGAAAATATTTATAACTTAATAGTAACTATGTAAATATTATCCTCAAATCTCCTAGAAAAGAATTTCAAAAGTTCTTGTCTTTTGTAAACTTACATGTTAATAAATGCAACTTTTGCAAGTACCAGAGGCTCACACCGCTGATCCAAGCTACTCAGGTGGCTGAGATCTGAGAACCACAGTTCAAAGCCAGCCAGGGCAGAAAAGTCTGTGAGACTCCTATCCCCAATAAAATATGCATAAAAAGCTGGAAGCAGCACCGTGGCTCAAGTGGTAGCACACTTGCATTGAGCACAGAGAAGCTCAAGGACAGCAACCTGGCCCTGAGCTCAAACCCCATGACAGGCAAAAAATAAATATATGCAATGTTTTCTTTGAAATGTTTTGTTTCCTAATAAGAAAACTCACCTTTTAGTCTTTCTTTTAAAAAAATTGAGAAATAACTTAAAGTAAACAGATCTTTAGTAGTTAGCTTGAATTTTGGGAAATATACTCTGTAGTCTCCTGTAAAAATGTGTAGAAATATTCATATCAAAGTATATAAAAATCCTTCCATTACTCCAGTAAGTTCTTTCCCATACTACTATTTCCCACTACTACTTTCAATATCCAATTTCTTTTAAGCAACATAAAAGTTGTTGAGTTTCATCTAGTGGGCCAATAATTTGTTCCTTTTTTTTTTTTTTTTTGCTAAGCAGTTTTTCTACTTAACTTATTAATAAACCATGGTTTATTTACCTATTTTCCTGTTGGTGGATACTTGGATTGCTTCAAGTACAGGAACAATTACAAATTAGGTTGTCATGAACACACTTGTATAGTATGTTTGTGGGTTTATGTTTTTAACTGTTTCATTTCTAAATTCCCAGTCCAGAACTGGCCCCTCTGGAAAAACAAAACAAATGAACTTACAGTTGTAGGTTCTGACATGTTTGGGTTATCCTAGGAAACTTACTACCTAAGTCTCATACTGATTTGTCTTTAAGAGTAAAGAAAACCGTGTAAGTTTCAAAAACCAAACTAATCTGAGTGGGTAAAATTTCATAGCTAATTTATAAATCTCAAAATAAAATTTTCCAACTTCTGAAAGATTTTTTTTGGTTCAGTGCTAATTTAAAGTTTATATAACAATAAGAAAAATGTTTCTTTAGAGGCCCGAATATATACTTCCAAAGAGCTACTTGAATATAACATGAGTTTGTTTTTGAGAAGAATCTTGTCTGTATTTTGATCTCCTGTATAATAATTAACGTACTATTTATGTTTTCCAACAATGCAGAGTGATCATGGGACACTTGCCTAACAAAATACAAATAAACCACAAACCCTTAGTTATAAATAGGGAAAGAAAAATAGGCAACAATGTGAATTGTAACTTTGCATTTAACTTTCAAAGACTATGTGAATACTATTTTGTCTCCTGGACTCTTATATTAACTGCTGAGAAGTTGTCTTTCTGCTTTTTACTTCAACTAAAGCCTACAGATGAATTGTATAAGTAGCTCATTCAAAAAAGCCAAATGTTCTTAGTTCTCACCATCTATTCTGGAGACTCAAGACTAGAAAAAAGGTATTCAAGTTTTTTTGCCTAAAGTAGAAAGTTAAATTAAAAAAAAAAAAACGCCCTGCAACTATTTTACTGTCCAATTCAAAACTATTTTTTTCCATGAAAATGGCATTACAAGTAGGTTCATATGTCTCAAGTATGCAATACAATGAGAACTGAACTGAAGACATACTGTCATATTGTTAAATACTTAACAATTTTTGAATGGTACTTACTGTAGACTATTAATCTAAGAGTGAAGAAAGTTTGGTACCATTTCCTTAATGCCATAGATAGGAATTAAATACTTGTTGACAGCAGGGATCTTAAAAAAAATCCCCCCACATTTCTAAAATCTCCTAGCTAAACTTTCTATTCTGCTTCAATGAAATTCCCTTTAAAAAAAACTGAAACTAGCTTAAACGTTGCCCCCATCAGAATCGTGGCATGTAATTCAGTTTGTCTGGACTGCAGTTAAGGAGCCAGTTTCCTTTCTTGGCTGTTCAAAAGTCATTCAAATTAAGATAACCAGCAAAAGTGAATAAGTGGCAGAAAATTATACTCTTTTTACATTGGATTACCAATTTAGTGACTACATTCAAGAACATATCACCCTAAGGTAGAAAAAAATGACAACTGACACATGGCTGTAAAGAAATCCCAATTTTTCAGCTACTGGGGAATGGTTTGAAACAATGTTTCACTTGAGGTCGCTGGTAAGATTTAAACATTTCTTTTTAGTGTTTATTATTCAATTACATATTTTCCACTAAACCCAACATCTAAAGATGTTAAAAATCTCACAATCCACTTAACAAAGCAGTTGATATCATAAAAATTGCTTGATTTATTAGAGTTTAGTTTACCCAGTTTACCTCATGTAAATGTATTCACCCTCACAGTCTGGTTTTGTTTGTAATCTCTGAGAAGGGCTATTATGGCAGGCACAACACTTAAGTGTTCCAGGAAAGTTGTTTTGTTTTTAATCTTCCTTGGAGTGTGATAGCCATCTCTAAATAGCTCTTACCAATCTGGTCCTAATTCTGTCTTTTGATCGACTATTTTTAGTCTTTTGATAAACTTTACTTTCTTCCATCACATTTTAAAGTCAGCTAGAATCGCTAGAATGCACCAGGTTAAGCAACCCTATTTACCTGAAGTATTGTCTAATTCGCGTTTGTGGTCAGTGATATTTAGGACACAGAGCTCAGTATCTGCTGATTTTTTCCCCCAGCATCCTGTGAATAGGATCTGGGTGTATGGTTTGCACATACCTCCTTAGGTCAAACAGGGGCTGCATTGGGGAGGATTTCTTATTAAGATGTGAAATCCTGCGTTGCTATTCCTTTTCTGGCACGGGCCAGAGGCCTTATATATACAATATTAATATATGTTTATTTTTTTTCATTTAAGTTTTATTTCTAAGCTTCGACCCAGGAGACCAGCACTGGACTGCTTTCTGGCTATCTTTCCAGCAATCGGACTGCTCCCGGGGTCGTGGTGGGAGGAGGTGACCTCGAATGACCTCAGGGCAGGTCAGTCCTGGGGGGAAATGGAGGTGACTTCTAACTCGGTTCCCAAACGAAACCCACGCGTTCCGTGCAGGTCGGATGTTCTCCCACTCAGGCTGACGATCCAGTTAAGATGATGAGGACTCAATCGCCCAGAGCGGCGAACAAGGCAGGAGAGGAACCAGCTGGGTCCGCTACACGCTGCACCTGCTCTGTAAAATCCCGGTCTCCCGCCACGGGACGTGGGCATCCCCCCCCGCGCAAAGCGGCTGCGCGCCACGGACGCCTCCCGGGCGACTGCGCAGGCGCACGCACGGTCACGTGCCGCTCGCTAGCGGCTCGCTCCGCCCCTTGCCCCAAGGTTTATTTAATTATTTATTGCACCTCCCCCTCTACGCGGGGCGTGCAAAGATGGGAACTAGAGAGTGTGGGGTTACCTGTGAGCCGGGCGAACCCCGTAATGCTCTCCGGGACTGGGAGCTGCTTAAGATAGGCGGGGAGCTGTACCTTCACGATGCGGGCCACGCTCTCCAGTACCATCCTGGGGCCGGCGGCGGCAGATCCACTCTTACTCCACTCAGCGGCTCCTCGAATGGGCTACTGCGCCTGCGCCAGCGCGGAAGCCGCCGCCGGCGGGCGCTTCGGACCTGGGCCCGGCGCAGGAGGGGCTGGGAGACCTGGGCGGAGAGGTGACCTGCCGCGCGCCGATTGGCTGCGGCGCGAGTGACGTGTGTGCGCGGCGACTGCGAGTCGCGGAGGGCCCGAGGATTGCCGGCCTTCCTTGGAGTCGCTGCTTGGAAACGGGTTCAGAGGTCCCGGAGGTCGGCGGGAAGCCGGTCACGTCTGCCCACGGATGGCGGAGGTCGGCAGCCAGCGGGCTTGCGCCTCGCCAGGGCTCTCTGGTAAAGAGCCTTCTGGAAGTTTACCTTTTCGTTTCTCCTGGCCCTGCTCCTGCTAGCCAGCGTGCCCACACTAGCGTGTCCCTGGTCCCCGGGTGTGTCTGGCGTGGGACACCCCCTCACCCCGCGGTGCCTCAGGCCGCCTTACCCAGCGAGTTACGTACCTCAGCTTCAGGGCGGCCTGCGACCCTGCTCTGCTGTCACCAGCAAGACCTGTCATAGTAACTCCTTAGAGGTGTCAGTGCCTTCTGCGGGCCAGTTCTTTCTTCCGTTAACTAACCCCTTCCGAAACGTGGTAAAAATATTATACCTTGCAAGGGCCTTTGCTAAAATCTAAAATGACCATAAACGTTCTTAAGTTCACCTTGGGCGGGGGGGGGGTTGGGGAGTGGGGGCCGTGCAGGTCCTGGGCCTTGAATTCAGGGCCTGGGCGCCCCGTCCCTGACCCTTTTGGTCAGGGCCAGCTTTCTACCACCGGAGCCCCAGCTACACTTCCGGCTTCTTTTTTTCGGGGGAGGGGTTAATTGGAGATCAAGTCTCTTAGACATTCCTGACTGGGCTGGTTTAAACCACTATCCTCGTGTCAGCGAGGATTGCAGGCCTGAGCCAGTCTCCTGGAATTATTTTTTTTTTTGGGGGGGGTCCGGCCGTGGGGCCTGAACGCTGTCCCTCAGCTCTTCAGCTCAAGGCTAGCACTCTACCACTT
>NW_012267286.1:10126731-10144820 GCF_000151885.1 Dipodomys ordii
CTCTATTCCTGAGCTACCTTCCTAGCCCTGGCTCAATTTTTTATTTAAACATTTTTATAGGATAAATGTTTCAAAGAATGTTATGATTCTGGCCCTTCTTGTTCTTATTGTACTTCCCTTTTATTTTTGAGGAACTACATTTGAACTGCCTTGGTTTACACAAAGCTTTAACAGGAAGTGCAGCAAGCTTGAAATAAGGGGAAAATTTTGAAAAACAGAACTAGTTAATAATAAGTGATAAAACTATTTTAAAGTGATTTTCCATAAAACTTGGGGTGCTATAAAAGTAAGCAATACCTAGAACTCCCTATACAGAATTCTTAAGAGATCCATGAAAGAATGAAGTTTGGAAAATCCTTTCTTCTGTGAGCAAATGTTGACATAGCACTTTCACAATCACTGACTAGAAAGATTGTGAACTAGTAGGCAGGATGTGGTGGAACATGCCTGTAGTCCCTGCACTTGTGAGGCTGAGGCAGAAAGATATCCAGTTGCAAATCAGAATGGGCTACATACAAAGATCCTATCAAACAAAAAGTTTGATGTATAATGTAATCTACATATGTAATCAGTAATTATTAAATAATAATCAAAATAGCAACTCTTATTTTCCTTAAGTTTATAGAATTAGCTTTCTCCAAACACAGATGAACTCAAACATGAGTTGAGGGGAGTAGCACATGCCTATAAGCCTAGCATTCAAGGGCTGAGGAAAGAAGATCTTAAGCTTGAGGCTAGACTTGCTTACTTGATGAAGTCTTGTCTCAAAAAGAGGCTCAGTAATGCTTTGTGATATCACTGCTGTGCATAGAATAAATTTTAGAATAATGTTGCCTTGGTTAACTTTTTGCTTATCTTTTTTAAGCCTATCCTTATGATTCTAGCGAGTATATTAAAAGGGGAAAACTTTAAAACTAAAGATACAACATAGAGAATCAGAACTCCCTACAACTTTGAAGGAATCTCATCTGTAATAATTCTGTGGATATAGTAAGTTTGTAGCACTATTTACCTGGTCAGTTCTTAGGTTCTATGGGTAGAACCTTGGCAGGGAAGGAATGGGATTCTAAGATGTAGTATAGCAGTAACTTTAGCAGAAAAGGGTGAAACACTTAAAGGTGGAGTGGTGACCTATAAAATGAAGCATAAAGCCGATAATACAAAACGATAATCAACGTGATGCCATATTCTTCAAAAGTATGCAAAGATACATGCAGCAGATTCCAATTAAAGAATTACAAAATACATCTAGGATTCTGGAGTAAAGGTATGCTCAGCAAACCTTGACTTCCCTACTCCCTGTTTGAAACAGTTTCTAATTATTTATTTGGACACCAAGTGCCTAGGAGAATTGAACTGTCTGTCTATCATCAACTGGTATTATCTGATTCACCAAGCCTTAGAACTGGATTAGCACCACAGTAGTATACTATATATCAGACTGGGACCATACCCACAAGGAAATAGGATGAACTTCTATAGTTAGTACTCCTACTCCTTCAGCACTTCTCCCTCTGCCCACATAAATCATAACAAATCCTCTCAAACCAACTAACGGGGTAGAGGGTGAGGAGCGGGGAGAGGAAAGATAGGATTTTGATTCATTAAAAGATCCATCAGGATCTGGCAATAGCTGGATTTATGTAGTTACTACTACTATACCACTGTGCTGAAACAAAAAAACAAAAGGGAAATCTTCCATTAGGAAGAACTTTAAGGGATACAACCTAATTTAAGGGCATACTTTGATTTATTGTTGTCAGTGGCTTGTGAATGGATTAGCTGGACAAAACTGCTACAGAAAATGAGTTACAAAATTGGTTCAGTTTAAGGAGACCATTTGGAGACAGTAGCCTGCAAACTAGAATGTAGTGTATGTTTAAAGCCAGTGACCAAAAAAGAGTGCCATCTTCCAGAAAGGGTATGCAATATGTGGAAATGAAAATGATCCTTCTAGTATTTATATACTTCTGTTTTCTTAATACCGGCAGGACAGTTTCAAATTGGATGAAAATCAGAAAATTACAGATCCATACAGCTGAACAAACTACAAGATTACAAAGAAAATCACACATGTACATTATAGTCAAGATAAAATGAATATAAACATCTTAAAAGCAGCCAGAGACATTATATGCTACATATAAGAGCATGTTTACTTAATTTTTTGTTTTGTATTGCTGAGGATCAAGCCCAGCACCTCATGCATGCAAGGCACATGCTCTATTTATTACAGAGCTACATACCCCATCCCTATGTGCACTTTTAAAAATTACGGGGTGCCAGAGGCTGAGATCTGATGATCACAGTTTGAAGCCAGCCTGAGCCAGAAAGTCCATGAGACTTTCTAGTTAACCTCTAAAACAGCTGGAAAAAGTGCTGTAGCTGAAGTGCTGGCCTTGAGCAAGAGAGTTCAGGCACAGTACACAGGCCCTGACTTCAAATCCCAGGGCTGGTGTGAGCATGTGTGCACATGTGTGTGTGTGCATATACACAGAGCTTTTCAGTGGAAGCATGACATACATATAGAAAGAGAACAAATACAACTCTGAGGCCCAGTGATTTATCACAATATATAAAACCACCACCCTTCTCAATAAGCACATTACTGTAGTTAGTCATTACATGTGTTTTCTTCCCAAAGGTAGTCATGATCCTGAATTCTAATCCCAGACTGTGTTTATCACTAGTTAACCTTTGTACTAAATTATATATAATGCTTTCTTTGGTATCTGGCTTCATTTAATGTTATGTGTATAAGCTTCACCATCAGTAACAGTTGTGCATTAAATCATTCTGCTTTATCGATATACCATAATATGTGTGTATGTGAGTGTATATGCACACGTGTGCACATACATTGGTACTGGTGCTTGAACTCCAAGACTCCCATTCTTGCTTGGCTTTTTCCACTCAAGGCTAGTGCTCAACAACTTGAGATATTCCTCCACTTCCCACTTTTTATTGAGTGATTGGAGATAAAGAGTCTCTCACTTTTCTGCCTAGATTGGCTTGGACCTGTAATCCTCACATCTCAGCCTCCTGAGTAGCTAGTTATAAGTGTGAAAGTGCCTGGCATCAAGTTACCATAATTTATCCACTTAACTGTTGATGACATTGAGGCTGTTTCCATTTTTGGCCATTATAGGGATGCTACTAGGAATATTCTTGCATATGTGTTTTGGCATACACATGTATATATACATATGTGGCAGGTGTGTGTGTGTGTGTGTACACCTTTAGTGGGTTGTTCTCTTATACCTAAAATCCACTTGAGAATTTTTGGTTCCTGAAATTTTAATAATTTTAGTGGTCCAAATTTATAAAAGGAATGCTTCACAGGATGTAAGTTTTCAATGAATTGGAAGTAGACACTGTTCTTTGGCATGTTTGGGCTTCTTCAGACACTACACCACAGGGTAAAGGAAGGGATCATTCTGCTGGTAGGTGTGAGGTATCCCATTTACCAGAGGGGAATTGAGTTACTACTGCACAGTGGAATAACTAGCATGTATGTAGAGTGTAGTCACTGAGATGCCATGGCACTTCCTGCCAATAGTCCAATTACAAAGCCTGGAGTAGGTCCATAAAGATGTCTACTAGGATTAAGATATTTCAGGAATGTATATTTCAGTCACCGTACATTTTAAAGAATTCCATTTAGTTTAGCTGCTGGTAAAGAATGAGAATCCTGGAGGAGGTTATCAAAGAAATCACTTACATTTCATAATCTAGGCAGCATGACCAGCTAAAGAGCAGGATCAATGAAACTGGTATTTTGTTGTTTATTTTCTCCCCTACCATCTGTGGACAGTTCTCAGGTGGCTGTGTTTTGGGTTGGGGATAAGTGTATGTTTGAATTGACACCATTCCCTGATGACTTTGTTGCTCAAGGGAGGAGAGTGCCTAGTGGTAAAGGTGAGGCATCTATTCCTCCTGGTGTCCTCTGACAGAGGTTTCCTTGTGTACTTGAAGAGAGATCTTTACCTCTGACTGAACTCATCACAATCCTCCCTCCTTCAAAATCTGGTTAGGAATTCAGTACTGTGAAGATAACATCACTTGAGTTGCAAAGCAGCTATCTTGCCAGTTAATTTTTCTTCTGCTTACGTTTTTCTTTTCGGGTATTGCTTTACTGTGACATGACTAGGTATAGTTTTCTTTGCCTTGTAATGTGTGTTAAACATGTGGCATCTATTCTAGTGTTACTTTGTTCCATTTTCTTATTCCCCATCTTGTGATTCTATCAGTTTTTTTAAATTTGTTTTCTTATGACTCCTCCACTATTTGCCTCCAGATAGCTATACTTTTGTCTCTGTAAATCTTTTGACACATTTTCTTCTGAACTTCTTCCAATTCTCTAATTTCTTCCTTAGCTTTGTATGGCTATTAATTTTGTCCACTGATATTTTTGTTTTATCTTTCAATTGTATGATTTCCATTGGCTCTTTTCTGTTTTCAATCTCTGCAAACATTCCTACACTTATAATCTTAAGTTCCTGAACATATTCATCAGTTTTAAAGTCTGCACATCATAATCCCTGTGGAGTTTGTTTATATGATGTTGTCTAGTTTTGTCATATCTTCTCATGTACGTGATTATTTACATGTGCTGGACACTAGAACATTGTAGAAGCATTTTTGAGGCTCTGTTTAATATTACTCTCTTCTATAGAAAATAAATTTTGCTTCTGGTCAGGCAGCTACATTAGGACCATTAGCACACTAAATTCACCAGAATGGAATTAGAACCTGAGATGATTCAGTTCTTGAAAGTTTTTATCTATTTTAAGTTTCATCTGATTCCTAGGGGTATAGTGCTTTAGAGCTCCACTGGAAGTCTGAAATATTTTTATCTTCCCACCTACCCCCAGCCCCATGAACTAATGTAAAGTACTGTATTTTTTCCTCTCTTTTGTTTTGGGTCAAAACAAAGTAGCTGTTGCATGTTTAATCTGTAAATAATGTTTGGCATGTAAATGTTCAGTTTCAGTGTAATAACTATTATGCAAGAATTTGTAACTTAAAGGAGAACACTGGTTAAAACAAAAGCATACTCAAAGAATGTTTGCCTAACTTGATTAGATATTTCATGTATAAGTGAAAAACTTGTCATTTCTGTCTTTTATACAATAAGAAACCATTGAAAACATCATTGTGTTACCTTAAAACGTGCCTTATTTGATGTTTAGAATTGCAGGATCGACTTGAGAAAGAACAGCAGCAGAGAAACCCAAGAGACATCTACAGTAATGGACCATGAGTTGATGAGAAGCATGTGTCATGAGAATGTTGACATTAGAATCACAAGACTGATAGTAATTACTGGTTCTGTCACCTCAGGTAAGTCAATCATTCAACCTGTCTGATGCTTCCTTGCTGGTCACCTTGTAGGCCCTTAATAGATATTTAGGCAAAATGGCCATTGCTTTTTCTTAACTGTGGAATGATATATAATAATGAAAAAAATTGTATGAATTTTTTTGGCTATATTTTTGGTCCTGGGGATCAAACCCATGGTGTTGCACTTGCGAGGTAAACACTTTGCCATTGAGCTACATTGAAGCCTATATACAACATTTCAAGATGTAACATGTATAGAAGGAATCAAATAGAAATAGAGTGATAAGAAAAAGATGGGAGAGATTAATATATTGAGTCTAAGGGCTCAGGGTGGGGCTCAAGTTGTAGCTGCTGCGTAGCAAGTATAAGAATCTTGAGTGGGCTGGGAAGGTGGCTCAGTGGTAGAGCGCTTGCCTTGCATGCCTGAGGCCCTGGGTTTGATTCCTCAGCACCACATAAGCAAAAAGAAAAAAAGGCAAAAGAAAAAGTGGCGCTGTAGCTCAAGTGGTAGAGTGCTAGCCTTGAGCTGAAGAGCTGAGGGACAGCGTCCAGGCCCAGACTTCAGGCCCCATGACCAGACCCAAACAAACAAACAAACAAAAAGAATCTTGAGCAGGGCGCCAGTGGCTCACACCTGTAATCCTAGCTGCTCAGGAGGCTGAGATCTAAGGATCACAGTTCAAAGCCAGCCCCGGCAGGAAAGACCGTGAGACTTATCTCCAATAAACCACTCAAAAAACTGGAAGTGGTGCTGTGACTCAAGTGGTAGAACACTATCCTTGAGCTGAAGAGCTGAGGGACAGTGCCCAAGCAGAGTTCAAGCCCCAGAACCAGCAACAACAAAAAAGAGACTCTTGAGTTCAATTCCCTCAGGCAAGTCCCTGTACTGTAAATCTTTTCTAGTTCACACAAGACATCAGCACTGCATGCAGAGTTAGGAAGCGGTATTCTCTGTTAAGCTACTACATAAGACTTCTCCGATACCTTTAACGTGACCACAAAAGCAAGATAGTAAATAGTAAAGTACAAAGTATTTATTATTGAGGGTTAACACTTGGTTTATAGTATAATTTTTTGTTATATCATTATTTTTATTTTTATTATTTTTTGTCTGTCATGGGGCTTGAACTCTGGGCCTGAGCACTGTCTCTCAGCTCTTCAGCTCAAGGCTAGCACTCTACCACTTGAGCTATGGCGCAACTTCCGGTTTTCTGGTGGTTTATTGGAGATAAGAGTTTCACAGACTTTCCTGCCTGGGCTGGCTTTGAACCTCGATCCTCAGATCTCAGCCTCCTGAGTAGCTAGGATTACAGGTGTGAGCCACTGGTGCCCACCTATTATTACTTTTTTGCTTTACCAACAGCTGGTGCCCAATGACTTGAACCATACTTCTAGCATAGGTCTTTACTGGTGAGCTGCAGATGTAGGGTCACAGACTTTCCTGAGGGGGTTGGTTGTGAACCTTATTTCTCCAGGTCTTAGTCTTCTGAGTAGCTAGGATTATAGGCATGAGCCACCTGGCTCCCAGCTTTGTCATTAATTTTTTAATAATCATTATTTAACCATCAGTAAAAAAAATCCTTAAAATATTTAAATTTATACTAGTAAGCAGTAAAAGCATATTACTGCCTGTACTTTTGAGTTTTGAAAGTGACGAACTAGCCAATGATAAAAACTATATATGTACACTACTCCGATTTATATAGTCAACACTTAAATTCTACTGGCATAAAGTTTTCAGTCAGGAATGGTAGAAACCCGTAATCCCTCAGGAGACTGAGGCAGGAAGATAGCCAGTTTGAAGCCAGCTAGGGATACACAGTGAGACTCTGCTTAAACAAACAACAAAAATGTCCTTCATGTATTTTTCATATTGCTCTGGTATGACTTTATTACTTTTCAACATCTTCTAAGACTACTGGAGATGTTTAATGTGCAGAGCCTATAAATAAATGCTGATAAAAGGAATTCAGTAAACTCTGAAAAATAGGGGCAGGTATTTCATCAAAGATGATATATGAAAAGATGCTCATTATTTATGTCAATAAGGAAACACAAGTCACAATGACAGTGAGATACCATTACATACCTACTAAAATAGCTAAAATGGAAAAGATATTCCTAATAAAGCAAAGAACTGAGACCTTCACACCTAGCTGGTAGGAATGTGAAACAGTACCGTTACATAGGAAAACAGTGTGACAGTTTCTTAAAAAGTTAAACACATGCCTATTCTATGATTCAGTCATCCTTCTAGATATTTGCCCAAAAGAAGTGACAGCATATTTCCATATAAACACTTGTATAAGCATGTTCAATATTTGTATTTCTAATAAGACTGGATAAATTGTAGTGTATTAATACAACAGAACATAGAACACAGGCAAATCTCAGTTACTCAAAATCAAATACTTGTATTTTTTACATAGTCTTAATCCACAGATACCACATTATATGTGTGCAAATATTCAAAAATCTGAAGCCTCAAACACACTGGTCCCAATCATTTTTAGTAAGGGATACAGTACTAACCTCACTGGAATTCTGGGTCATCAGGAATGAAATTGGATAAAACCAAAACTTTCTAATCCTTAGTACATTTGAATATTTATGACATTTTGAGTAGGTGATCACCATGCCATAGATGTCCTCATCCAAGTCCCTGAAACCCAAATGTATATTACATGGCAATGAGGAATAAAGATTGCCAATCATGTAGCCTTAAACTGGGGAGATTATCCTGGATTATCTAGGTGAGTCTGGTGTAATTTAAGTGTTCCTGAAAAGTGAAATGAGGGAGAAGAGTATATTAGAATATCGGAGGAAGACTCAGTCACTACTGGTTTTGAAGATGGCAACAGTTCTCAAGACAAGAAATCAGTCTCTAGAAGCTGAAAAGATTATGAAAACAGACTGTACCCTTAAACCTCTAGAATGGAATGCAGCCTTGCTGAAAACTTCATTTCAGTGCGTTGCTAACAATGGGGACATGTCCTAAGAAATGCATCATTAGGTAACTTATTCTTTGTGTGAGCCTCACAGTTCCCTTACACAAACCTGGGTATAACCTCAATGCATTTAAGAGATGTGGAAAGGCAGACCTGTTGGAGCAGGCCTCTAATCCTACCACTCAGGATACTGAGGCAGGATAGTGAGATTGAGGCTAGTCTAGGCTACATACACCATCTTGAAACAAAACAAAAAGAAATGGGATAAACAAGATGAATTTGTGTGATATGGCATCATGTTTTACAGTGGACTTTTGGGGGGATGTAAGAAAAACTGCAGAAAGGACAATCTCAGTAGGCTATCAGGCTTTATTTATTTGGTAGGAAAACCTGGGAAGGATGACCAAGTCTCCTTCAGCCTAAGTGAAGGGGAAATGATGTCCCCTCCCTGCCCCCCTTACAACTAGGTCCCTTTAAATATTAGGCAGAAATTGGAGATAAGTCTCACAGACTTTCTTGCCCAGGATCCTTAGATCTCAGCCTCCTTAGTAGCTAAGATTATAAGCATGGGGCACCAGCACCTGGCACAAAAAGTTTATAAGTACACTCTAAATAAACAGCATAGTACAGTAAACACATTAACCAGTATGTCACTTATTTCAAGTATCATATACTATGTGTTATATGCTGTACATTTTTCTGTGCTGAGGATCAAACCCAGTGCCTCACTCATGCTAGTCAGCACTCTACCGAGCTATAAACCCGGCTCTTTATGTGGCCTACCATTAATGGACATATATTATATGGCACAACTGTATATGAATGTTGTGACTTTTTCAGTTGGACCTAACCTATCAGGTGTTGTAGTGGCTTATAGAAAGTAGTAAAAAGAAAATCCAAATCAAATGAGTGTTTTAACTCTTTCTTTCCTTAGTTTTACTGTCCTTCATACTGGCAGATGCTTGCTTATAATTATGTACATGTTGAAAGTCCTCTTACGACAAATAAACCCCCAAAAACAAACCTAACAAAAGTACATACTTGTTTTAAGAACAAAAGCATAAAGAATAATCTTACAAAAATGTTCTTTCCTACAAAGCGAGTAGGGATGAGAAAGGAAAGGAAAAGGAACAAAAGAAGGAATTGGGGGTGGGAGAAAAGGGAAGGAAGGAAAAGAGAAAGTAAAGATGAGAGAGAGAAAGGAAAAGCTTGTTGGCTCATGGTAGGAAACAAGATGGCAGTGTACAGGAATGGGAAGTGAAACAATCTAGGACTAAAAACTCAAAAGAAATTCTAGAGTCCAAGCTTAGTGATAATTCAAGGTTAACTGTATATAGTTCCTTAGCTACCAATCTCCAGCTTCCTAAAACTTTTACCTAATCAATCAACCTGACTTTTTCTCCTCAGCCTCCTCCCCGTGTGCTTGAGTACTTGCTGTAAGTTACTCCTATTGCTAACAACGTAGAAAGGTAGGCAGCCTTATTCTGAGACCCAGAGGGTAGATGCATCCTTCTCAATCAATTGGGAACTCTGTGGTTCGTTTTCTCATAGGAACATAATAGAGGGGGTGGATTTACAGCAAACCTCTGTAGAAAAAAAAAAACCAGATATCACTACTTTCTGATTAAAAAAAATATGTTCTGAGTTCCAGAATAGAATAAACCTTAAGATCCAACTAAGTGCTTTAAGGGCTTTTTCTTTTTACTTTCATTCTAGAATCAGGTTTATTAACTTTTAAGTCCTACTTGCCTAGCATTTCTTGACTCGAGCTACAAGATTCAAATTAAATTTCACTTCAATAATTTGACAATTTCTCTTAATGTTTCTCTAACTAGATTCTTTGAACTAGCTGTTAAGAGTTTCATTTTGTAATTACCAGTCATGTAAGCATACTCCCAACCACCTTGACTTCCACTTATAATGAAGTACTACATGATTTCAATATCCATTGTATTTAGGCTTATGCTTTTATTGGCAATACTGTCTTAGACAAATATGAACAGAAATAGATATGGACATGTCTTCTGGACATGTGGAATGAAATGATAATAGCTAATGAATGAAAATGGTCATCCAATGTTTTTATTAGAGAATTAAGTCATACTGGGACATAAACAACTAGTACAGTCGTGAAATTTGAAAAAACTTTAAGTGAGGCATTTAGTCTGGTATTTGTTTCAAGAGGAAAGCTTGCCAAAAATAAAAATCACAAAGCTCATACACACATTTTAATACTTTGTATATTTTACTTATCTGAAGTAAGTATATGAAGCATCTTACCTCTTACTTCTAGTCTCTGCAATATACTTTGCATACATCCTTCACATCACTTGTGAATATAATCTGTTCAAGCTTTATGCTAAAAATCCAACTGCCTTATTTCAATCCCTAAAGCGTAAAAGGGGCACAGAATAATCATGTCTTTCAGCTCTGCCCCGATTCTTTTTCAATCTTGTTTTCTCTCATGCGTGCGCACTCACATCCCAAGTACTTGTAGTTCTCTGATTTACCAGGTCATCTTCTCCACTTCTGTTGTTCCCTCAGCCTAGAAGCCTTCCTTGCATTTTCAGCATTGCCTTACTTTTCTCCTCTTACTTAACACAACTCTTTTCTTCAGAGAAACTTACCCTGACTAATTCCAACCGAATTAGATATGTTAATACTGCTCTGAGCACAAACTTATGTCCTTGAAAGCACTCTGTGGTATACTAGGACATATTGCTCTTCCCACTGAAAAGGCTTTGTTAATCTGGGGATGGTGGTACATGCCTGTAATCCTAGCACTTGAGTTGACTGAGGCAGGACAATAACAATTTTGAGGCCAGCCTGAGCTGCATAATGAGTTTAGGCCAGTTAAGGCTACATAGCTATAACCAGTCCCCAAAATCAAACACCAAAGAAACAAAACAAAGAAAGCTGTCTAGGTCTTTCATCTATGTATCTTCAGAACCTGACACAGTGAGTAGTACATATTTCAAATATTTTAAATATTTAGAAAACTAGGAGTGACCTATCAACAGATACCTATTACATTAATATTCTTTGGGCTAGACCTGAAAGATTCCCCCATGTGGCCTATTTGGTCCTAATCATCACTGCATGACAGTACAAATGACAGTCTTTTTATTCTACTTCACCCTACATCAAAAGCACTCCCAGGATTATAAATGAATTTTTCACTGTATTAATAAAAGGCAAAATACCTTCCAAACATATGAACAATATTATGATGACCAGATTTTAAGCTAGGAAATACAAATTATTAGTATTTGAAATTAAAATACTATTATGGTGTTAACTTGAATTCTGTATTCTACAGTGTACTCATTAAGGGGTTTTCAGAGAAGAAGAAACAATGGAATTGTTTAGCTCACAGCACCTTGGAGGCCACAAAATTCACAATCTGCCTACCATCTGAAAAGAAGATATACCAGGGTCCTAACGTTACATATATTGTTTAGTAAGACCACATTGTTGTTATGAAGCTTGAATACAATGATTAGTTAAAATGTACTTATAAATAAATATAATGTATATATACTTATTAGTGTTTTTCTGTTTTCCTGTGTCTGTAAATTTGGGTAGAATTTTATAATTTGCTAAGGACACTCAAGTTGTAATCCAGTATATGCCATTTTCAATTTTACTCAATCTGTACCAATTCAGTTTTATCAAGTTTTGTTTTTATTATGCTGGGAATGGAATTGAGGGTCTTATTTATGGTAGGGAAGTGCTCTACCACTGAATGATATCCTAATCCTTATTAGTTAAACTGAATTGTAAATACTGTAGTCAAGATACTTAAAATGTATATTTACATATTCACTTGGAATAAGTAATTTGGGAGCCTAAATCAAACACATTAGTTCATATGATTTGCATAAAAAAACAAATTTTGTAGTGGGCAGCACTGAAGTTTGAACTTAGGGCCTGGTACATGCTTGACAGTTGCCAATTTATATGCTTAAATCAGTTCAAAATATCATTTTTGTAAAATAATATTCTTTAGGAAAACTACTTTTGGTCAGATGTGATGGGATATGCCTTTAATGCCAGTACTTTGGGAGATTGAAGAGGAGGATTTCAAGTTCAAGTCCAGTCTGGTAGAATCTGACAAGGAAGGAGGGAGGGAGAAGAAGGAAAGGAGATAGAGAGCTATAATAAGAACATAATTTTTAACTGAAATTAATAGTTTCAGGATATAGTGGACCATGCATAAATATTTGGGATACAAATTAGCACATTTTTCCACATGAATATTTTCACATGAATGTTGAGTGCTAAGAGTTATAATATCCAAAAATAAGAACAACCCAAATGCCCATCAGCTGATGAGTAGATACAATATAGATGAATAACATAGAATAGTATAATTAAGAACAAAATAGTGACACAAAATTACCTCTATTTTGACTGGTGAAAACATTGTAAGTGAAAAAAACTGAAAAACAAATCCATATCTTACTGCTAGGTATTAGGGATTGGGGAATGAGTGCTTATGAACATGGGATTTTGGGGGGTGGTGATGAAATGTGCTAGATGCCATTGAATTTTGAACTTTAAGAGTTAATTTTAGGGCTGGGAAGGTGGCTCAGTGGTAGAGCGCTTGCCTTGCATACATGAGGCCCAGGGTTCAATTCCTCAGCACCACATAAGCAAAAAGAAAAAAGCCAGAAGTGGCGCTGTGGCTCAAGTGGTAGGCGCTAGCCTTGAGCTGAAGAGCTGAGGGACAGCGCCCAGGCCCAGAGTTCAGGCCCCACGACTGGAACCAAAAAAAAAAAAAGAGTTAATTTTAGTTGGGCATTAGTGGCTAATGCCTGTACTCCCAGCTACTCAGGAGACTGAGTTGTGAGAATTTCAGTTCAAAGCCAGCCTTTGAACTCCATGACTCCAATTGACCACAAAAAGCCAGAAGCAGAGCTATGGCTCAAGTGGAAGAGTACTAGCCTTGAGCAAAGCAACTCAGGGATAGCACCCAGGCCCCAAGTTCAATCTAGGACCAACACACATAATGTTAGTTTAAGGTAAATGAATTGTCTTAATGTGTCTCTAAAAATAATTATAACCAAGATATGAAGTAATCTGGCTTATCAGTAAATATTTTAACTCTTAGTCCTGAATTACTGATGATAAGAGGTATAGTAGGGGCTGGGAAGGTGGCTCAGTGATAGATACAGTAAAATACAGTATAAATGCCATTTTTAAGTGCATTCTACTGTCTTAAATTTGGAAGTATTTCCATCCATATTTTAAGCTTAAAACATTACTAAAAATTAACCTCTAAAAACTTTTATCCAATATAAATATTCATACATATGACTAGAGAATATATTTGATTGTGGCTTAGGGTAAATATAAACTCATTCTTTAAAATTTCAAGTGAAAGTCCTCTAATATGGGGGGTTAGATTTTTAACAATATAAAGAATTAAAATTACCACCCTGTTATCTTTCTTGCTTTGAAAATAGTCAAAGAGGTGGACTGAGAATAAAAATTGCCTTCAACAAGACAGCATTATCCAGTTTATTGAGGGTCTGATAAAGGCAAATAACACTGGATGGTACATTTGCTTTGATTTGAACTAGGGCATCCATCTTTTCCTGACCTCAGATGGATAACAACACTTAATATTTCTGATCTTTGGATTTAAACTGTGACTCAAGAGATTTGTCTCCATTCCTGTCTTGTACTTCTCAGGCCCTTGACTGAATTATACTCTACTGGCTTTTCTGGTTCAAGCTTCATAACAACAATGTGGTCTTACTAAACAATATATGTAATGTTAGGACCCTGGTATATCTTCTTTTCAGATTAGTTACTTGCCAATTTCAAGGTAATCTTCTTACTCATATAACACTAGATATAAAAAGTATTAAAATATTGAAGCTAATTCTTGCCTGCCTCATCAAAAGCTCCCAGGCTATGTTTTTTAGCCTTAGCAAAATGTGAAGAGAAATGTAAGTCCACTAATGCAAATACAACCAAGTAAACATAAAGCCTAAGTGATCAATGAACTCACCCCTTCATCAGTGTCAAAATTGGGCTTGGGATTACACCATTACTGGCCTCCATAAACATGGATAATCTACACCTCCATATTTTATAGTTTGTGTTATAAATTAATTTCTCATCTTTCAGGTTTAATTTTAAGAGGCCAATTCTCAACATGTTATCCAATGTCTCTGGATACTGAACTCTAGGGCTCAAGCAATCCTATTCTGTCTAGTAGCTGGGAGCATTTGCATGCATCACCATATATGTCATGTTGTATTCATTTCTCTAAAACAAAACTATATTTTAGCTCTTGTAGTTAAAGGTAAAACTGGAAAGAATAGAGAAAGGCTTTTGGAAAATCACTTAGCCATTAAGAGTTTTATTTGAAATATTAATATAACATACATGTTATTAAGTAGCAAAAAATGTGTTGCAGTAATGGGAAAATAATATTGTCTAATAAAGGGCTCAAAGGGCTGGAAAGGTGGCTCAGTGGTAGAGCGCTTGCCATTGCATGCATGAGGCCCTGGGTTCGATTCCTCAGCACCACAGAAGCATAAAGAAAAAAGCTGGAAGTGGCGCTGTGGCTCAAGTGGTAGAGCGCTAGCCTTGAGCTTAAGAGCTGAGGGACAGCGCCCAAACCCAGAGGTCAGGCCCCACGACTGGACCCCCCAAAAAATAAAAAAAATAAAAAAAAAGGGCTCAAAATAATCAAATGCCTTAGTAGCTGAAGAGTGTGAGCTTTGAGGTCTGACTAGTTTAAATCCTGCCTCCACTACTTCCTAGGTGTATAAACTTGAATATTTTCACCTGAGATAATGATTTTCATCTGAGATAATGTTCTTAGCAGCGTGCTTTACTTTTTAAAAAAGTTGAAAATTTATGTAACATTTAAATTTCTTTTGTCCTTATTTTCATTTTGTACTTCTTCAACAAATATTTACAAAGACATGATAAATGTGATACAATAAAACCAACTTATCTATAATGCTTGAGAAATGAATTATTCTGTTCATTCTCAATAGTATACCTTCATAGGTACTCAAAGAAAAAGTCAACAAATGGGCAAAAATCATTTGTGTACAGTTGTGGAAACCCATTGTGCAAACTTATTACATAAACTCATTACATACATAAAAACCAAAAATATGGTCTTTAGAGAAAATGCTAGATCTTACTTTGTTAAGGAGGCACATACTTAATTTTGATAAATTTCCAATGTCTTCATCTGGAATATAATACATTTCAGTATATATGAATAAAACACCCTGAGAAGGGTCTATGGCTTTAGCACACTGCCCACGTGGTTTGTAGTACAAAAACATTTAAAACTTTTAATCTCAAATTTGTCTATTAATGCATAACAGTAATGTCCCATTTGTTTTTTTATACCTAGGCTTGTTTATATTAGGAGAATCCAAGTTTGGTTTCTTTGAAGTTGTTCTTTGTGGATCTTCCTGGATATTATGAGTCCTCTTTAGATCTGTGAGAACATTATCACTGTGTCTAGTTTCTGAAAGAACAAAAGAGATGAGAGAAAAATAAGTTAAATAAATTAGATTCAGACAGCATTTAAGAGAGAAATATGAAACGTTATTCTATGAAACACCATTCAATAAATACTCTGAATTTCATGATTTCAAATTCTACTCTTACCACTGACCAGCTGTGTCACCTTGGGACAGTAACAATCTGTGCCTCAGTTCCTTTGCCAGAGGGAACTAATAAGCATAAAACCTGGTACATGGTTCACTTCCATAAAAACTTCCTAAGCCTATTACTACTGTAAATTTATTTCACACAGACAGTTAACGTCTGAGTGGCTGCCTGATAACTTTTTTTTATACAGCACTGTGGTCTACACTATCCTTTCACATTATGACATTTAAACCACATAACTGTGAGAAAAGACAACTATTATTACACCTAGTTTAGTGAAGAAACAATCAGAGGAGATGAATAACCAGGCCAATAACACAAATGGGAAGCGTTAAGCAAGAACTTAAATCTGGCTTTCTCTCCACCCTAATGCCTAATCCTGGGCTTTTCCTGTAATAAGGTAGCAAAGAGATAGAACAATGGATTGTTCAGGGAGAAGAAAGGCGGCAGAGGCGTCCAGTAGACCATGAGGTGAGCACTCGTTTGCTAATGGTTCTGGTTACGAAAGAAAACGATCAGCCTAACCTGGCTTACTACATTCAAAACCCCCACGAGGAGCAGATCTTCAGGTGATTTCAGTGAGCACCGGCTGCACAGCAAGGTTTCGCTAGCGCCTGGTGACGGACACTGACGGACTAAGCCAGGGCAAGGCCATTTGTATCTGATTTTTTAAAAAGGTTTATTTTCCATGTAAACCTGGGAAGACTTCCGCTTCGCTAAGTGACGCCAGATTCCTGTTTCAACGTCAAGGTCTCACCACCCTTTGGCCTTTTGAAAGGCAGGCATCTCGCCACCTTCGGCCCGACCCGGAAGATTCAAGCGATCCCGCTGGGCCCCCCCCCTCCCCCGGCCGGTGCCGGGTCCTTCCCGACCCCGAGCCGCCTCGGTGACGGTTCCGGCCTTTCTGGCGCAGGAACCGGGACGCAGCGCCGAGAGCAAGGGACGAGCGCCGCGCTCCGCACCTGACCTGTCCGGACGCTGACGGGAGCGCCGACACACGCAGCCCGCCCCGCGCGCCTCCAAACGACTCGCCGCCGGGCTTCGTCCCGGGTTACCCTAAGGACCGGCGGCCGGCCTCGCCTTTCCGGTCGGCCCGGGTCAAACGAGCACGTGGGGCCGCCATCCGCGGCCGGCCCGGGTCCACTTTAGACCTCTTCCTACGTGGAGACGCCCCTCCCCGGGCGCCCAGTCCCGCCGGAGCCCTCACTGCCCGGCTCAGCCTCGGCTGGCGGCATCCCGTCATTGACCTTCGGCCACTCCCGGCGCACTCCCGACCGGGGGCGTGAGTGACGGCGGCGGCGGCGGCGGCGGCGGCGGCGCGCGCCCGGACCAGTGGGAGGAATTCCATTTCCGCCCCCTCCCTCCCGCATCGGCACCCAGGGGCGGCGCTTCCACCGCGGCGGCACGCCCGATGCGAGCCGGCGTCCCCGGGCGTCTCGCGAGAGTCTGCGGCTCGGTGGGCGGGCCCCGGCCAGGAAGAGCGCACAAAACTTGGGACTTAAAGTCACTGCAGAGCTCCAGCTCCGGTTAGCCGGCCACGAGGTTCTCGCGAGATCCGCCTCGACACCAAGTGAGGAACTTGGGGGGACGCTATGGGGAGGGGCGTGGGGCTCTCTACCGCGCAGCTGCCGCCCTTCCATTACCTTCTTCCCACGGTCTCCTTCCGGTTCTCGATGCTTCTCTGGGCCTAAGGGTTTCCGCCGCTGGCTCACCCTCCCCCTCCTCATCCACCGCCCGCCTCCGTCCCCCGCCCTTCCAGTCCAACCTCGGAAGTGTTTTGTCAAAGGTGCTGTTCCGAGAAGGAGAAGGGACCGCGGATACCGGGGGAGGGGGTGGCCGAGACTCCGCCCGGCCGGGACGTGGGAAGCAAACCGTCCCCCTTCCGCCGGGGAGGCGCTGCGCGCGGCGCGGCGTTGGCGGACGGATCCGGGCGGTGAGGAGGCCGGGGGGAGGGGCGGAGCGTGGCAGCTGGCAGTAGTTCCGTCAGAGCGGACATCTTGTGGCTGTGTCGTGCGCGTGAGCCCCTTCGGGCCGGGGAGGCACCAGCTGCCGCGCGGGGAGGAGGCCGAGGCCGCTGCTCCAGGGAGGCCCCGGCCCCTCTGTACGCGCGGGTGCGGACCGCCCGGGGAGGAAGGGAGGATGGGG
>NW_012267286.1:10145040-10154924 GCF_000151885.1 Dipodomys ordii
CGGGGCCGGCCGGCCGCGCGGGAGCGCGCTGGAAGGCGGAGTGTACGGTGGCGTCAGGGCGACCTAGAATAGCCCCAGTTGCGGGGACGGCGGTCCACTGGGAGCCTCTTCCTCCTCGGTGTCCTCCCGGCCGGAGCTGGGAGCAGAAACCGAAAGCGGCCCGGCAGGCTCCCCCTCCCCCTGCCTTTCTTTGCCCCGGTGACGCCGGCCTAGCGCCGACTAGGCCCGGCTCCTCCTCTGCCGGGCCCCGGCCCCGCACCCACCCCTTTCTCTCCCGAAGCCTCTTCCTCTGCCACCCTGCTCTCTTCCTTCCCCGAAGCCGGGCAGTTAAAAAAACTTGTCGGCCGGCCGCCCTCGCCCGTCACCCTCGCCCCGATTTTGCGCGAAGCACGGCCACGGCGGGTGTCGGTGGCCCTGCCACCCCACCCACCCCAGAAACCGACCGTTCTAAGGGACTCGGATTCAGCAGGGGTCCCCGGGGCCCGTGGCGAGTGGCTGATCTGATCCGTTTTTGCAAAAGGCGCCTGTGTCTGGCAGAACCGGTGTGAGACGAAGATACAGTCCTTCCCCCAGCCGCCCGGATAATCAAGAGTTTTGGCCGGACCCTTTGAGCACACACCGAGATAGAGTGAGGAGCCAAGCGAAAAGCACAGACTATGGCGCTGAAACGGATTAATAAGGTACCCTGCTGGGACTGGGAGGGATTGGAGGGGCGTGGGAGGGAAGTGAAATTCTGAGAATATCTCTCCTTGATCGCATCTTCCTTGGGGAGATGATAGTGAACACGGGTGTGTGCGCTTCATGAAATGGGGTTTAAAGTTGGGGGGGGGCCCAGAATACTTGTGCCCAGAGACGCGTTAACCTGAGTGTTTACGTTGGAATTGCTGCAAATTATGGGTAAAAGAGAATGAATTTAGGCGCCTCGGTTTTCTGTTTAAAGAAGAGCTAATCCGGTTTGGGGAATTGTGGAGACACAATCTGGCAGATGTCATTGAGATTCCTTTTCATAGTTTGTTTTAGCAGCAGATCAAGGCCATGGGTCTTTTCCTTTCTTCTAAAAGTGAAAAGAACAAAACTCGGAACACAGGGTCTGGGGGCTTAGTGAGTAGAAACGTCTGGCCTTTAAAGGCTCATGAATCAGTACTCAGAAACTTGATGTGTTTGGGCTGGTTGCTTCGGAATAAGTGGGGAGGTGGTGGAGTAAAACAGTGTTGCCACTTGTATGTTTTGTAATGCAGCTTTCACCCGAAGCTTTTTTTCAGACACTGGGAACGGATGTAAATGCTTTCTGGAAGCTCCACTTCTCTTTTTGGCTGGGGAGGGAGGGTAGGATGGCATTAAGTGAAGGCTAGGTGTCTACCTATTTTTTGCTTAGGCATATTTAATAACGCTCTCAAGGAGAATTGTCTCGGGACTTAAAATGTGGTTTGATAGTAAATTATTGATCTAAGTTGTTAAAAGGCTAGGATTTTTCGGAGCTGTGGGTGTGAGCGGAATCACCACCTCCGGTGGTTTAGTCTCATTTTCTTGCTCTTAACTTCTCTCCCGCATTTTAAGATGGCGGCTGCTTCAACTGGTTCAGGCTCTTTCCGGCATCTCCTTTCCTAATAAAACGTAATGTTCCTTGTTTAGTTTTAACTTTGTATCGGATCATACTGGACTCTAAGATCCCTATGTTCAAGATTTACAAATTGGAAAATCTCAAAATGTGTTCCCCCCTCCCTTTTTTTTAAAAACTTGTGTGAGTGTGTGTGGTGTATTTGGTTCTTGCACAATCCAGGAGGGTGGAGTATTTACAGCTAACTTTAAAAAAATGTCATGAAATAAGTTCAGCCTTCCTAGAAAATACTAGACAGAGAAGGTTGTAAATTAGAAACGGGCTTAATAGGATACTTCTTGAAGTGAGTTCTGCAGAAGGATAGACCTGATGCTTAGTAAATTCAGTTGTTAAATGTGACTTAAACTTTAACTGGCCAAACTAGTGTTTTATGAAAGATGAAGACTTAAGTCTTTATTTTTAGGACGTGTGTATTGGCGATGTGATTTAGAAAGAATACTGATTCAAATCTTTAGTTTGGATATAGCAAAGCATAGGCAGAAGAACAGAATTTGAAACTTAAAAGATTTTTAGTTTTAAATACTCTGACCATGGGCATCATTGTATTTCCTAGCATACTTAGTACAGAGTACATTCAGTATAAATCCAAACCCTTTTTCCTATGGAAATTATTTCTGGCCAGTATGATATTAAATAATCTCAGATCCTTAGCTTTTTATGTATGTAGACAAGAACACTATAGGAAGGTCTCATTGATTTCTTTTTCTTTTACAGGTGATACTCAGCCGCAGTGACATCACCTTAATGATTTAAAAGCTCTAGAGAGGCAATAATGGCTAAAGGGTGTGAACATAGGAGCAGAAAATGCTTCAGTTAGAATTTTCTAAGCAAGTTTATCTATCAGCTTAAGATACTTGTTATATAAGAACAAGACAGTTGTGAACCTAAATATCTTAGCCACTATTCTAAATATTTGGATGGTAGCAATGAAAACACTTCCTGTATGTTCCAAGCTTTTTTTTTTTTTTTTGAAAAATTGGGGGATGTGTAGCTCGGAACAGGCTCCTAGTAATGACATTTTAAATCATTGTTAAATATTTTATTGTAATACTTAAAATGTTTCTTACTAAAGAACTTTGACTTGTAGTAGGGTAGTCACGATTGAAACTAGATTTTTTTTTTGTTACACCTTTCCTCTAAAAATGAGTTGGTGGTGTGTGATTTTTTTTGTGTTACTAAATTATCTGATGCCCCAAGGAAACAATGTCTATATTCTTCACTAGCAGTTTGTTGGAATGCTTATTTCTGGAATAATTTTAACCCTTAATAGTTTATATGCTCAAGAGGTTGAATTTATCTTTTTTAATCTTTTTCCACTGTTCCGCTGCTTTTTATACCAATCAACCTTGCTACTTTTGTTGTATTGTGGGGGCAGTCTGGAGATTTGAATAGGGCTGTTTAAAAAAAAAAAAGAGCTGTGGGCCATCCTGAAGGTAATCTTGGGTACTCAGGAGGCTGAGATCTGAGCAGTTTGAAGCCAGCCCAGGCTGGAAAGTCTATGAAACTCTTTTATCTTCAGTTAACCACTAGAAAGCCAGAAATGGACCTGTGGTACAAGTGGTAGAGCACTAGCCTTGAGCAAAAAAAAAACCAAAAAACAGAGATATTACCCAGGACCTGAGTTCAAGCTCCCAGACTGACTCTTCCCCCACCCCCAAATTAAAAAGGTCAAATTCCAAATTAGTGTTTGGAATAGGTATAGACAAGATTAGCACTTCATTAAACAATGTAAATATATTTTACCTGTGTTTTGGGTGACTTTTGAAGAAAACTCTTACTGTATAAGTTCTTAACAGGAACCAGGCCTTTAAAAAAAAGTAGCTGATGGTTTTGTTTGCAGTGCTCTAGAACTATTTGAAACAATAACTTGGTTTAATCATTTTAACCTTAAAACAGTAGGTATTTCCATCTTGAAATCAGAAAACTAAGGCACAGAACGTTTAAAGGAAAAAAAAAAAACTTGCATGTTGTAGCAGTTGGAATTAGAACCCAGACCATCTGACTCCAGAATCTGTTCTCTTAATACTACATTTTCATATGACTAGGTTTTTGTCATAGACCATAGTTAAGCCATTGTCTTGTGTTACCAAACACTATCTAAGGCATTTTGTTCATGGAGGCACTTCATATTTAAGTAAGTGGGGCTTGGTTTTATTTTTAGGTTTTAGCTATTTTGTGAGTTAAAAACATGTTTGGATAGTCTCCTTTAAGGGTTAGAAACTCCCTGGTGCTAGTTAAGTGGTAGAAAAGAGGGTATCTTAAAGTGAACAAAACAAACTTGTACTAGCTCTCAATGATGAGCCTGTAAACTGGTAAGTCTTACATGTAGGTTTTGTTTTGTTTTTGTGGCTTTGATTATAGCTAATTTATTTTGTATGCTACTTGGGTGGCAGGGATGCTGATCATAAAATGAGCTCAATATTTAATGCAGGTTGACTTGACACTTTTTTCACTGTGTTCATCTGCTGTGTTAATTCTAGTTTTTGTAACTCAGATAGGAAGTTCATTGTTCTTTCTAACACTAGGAAAAACTACTTCTGAAACTAGATTGTACTTTCAAGCTTTCTCCATTAATTCCTAGGTTCAGGTGTATATTATCCAGGATAAGTCAGTTCTTGAAGATTCTCCAAAGATGTTATGTTATAATGGTTCCTTACTATTAAGAACACAGGATCATCTCTAATTAACTAACAAAAAGCTGGAAATGGAGGTCTGGCTCATGTGGTAGAGTGCCAACCTCAAAGATAGCCAAGAGATGGCAACCCTCTTGTTCAAGCCCCCAGTACCAACACATCCAAAAAAGAAACTGTGATCCTAGCACTAAGACAGATGTTTTAGAATAGTTTCTCACATCATAGATTGGCTTTTGTACTTGGTTTTTAAAATCATGTTCAGATGGGATCTGGACTTAGTAATTCATTTTCTTTGGAAACAGGACTTTTAAATGTTAACTAGGTGATTTTGATGGCTCTGGTTAAGTAAGATGTTTTGTTTTGTGGATATTTGTTTAATCAATACTTGGATTATAAATTCAGTGTTGTATTCATTCCCAAGAGATTTTTTTTTAATGACTCATTACCCATAAAAATATGCTGTCTGTGGAGAAAACAAGCATGAATGATGTTTGTCATTTTGTATAACTTAGTATTGCAGAATGTAAGTCTTGGAAATAATTAGAAGGAATTAAAAGTACCAACATTCATACTCTGGGCTTGGGCGCTGTCCCTGCACTCTTCAGCTCAAGGCAAGCGCTCTACCCCTTGAGCCACAGCGCCGCTTCTGGTTTCACGGACTTTCCTGCCTCGGCTGGCTTTGAACTGCAATCCTCAGATCTCAGCCTCTTGAGTAGCTAGGATTACAGGCGTGAGCCACCGGCGCCCAGCCTCATTACTAAAGCTTTATATAAATAACTTCTGCAATTTCATGTTTGTATTTTGATGCTGAATGGGGTTTGAACTCAGGACCTAGGTGCTGTACCCTTGTTAGCTCAAGGCTGGCATTCTACCACTAGAGCCTGACTTTTTTTTTTAACTATGGATTATCTTTTTTTTAAATAAGTTTTTTATTGTAAAAATACTGTACAGAGGGGTTACAATTACATGAGCAAGGTAATGAGTACATTTCTTATCAAGCATTGTTGCCTCCTCCTCTGGTTTTCCCCTACCATCCCTTCCATCTCCACAACTGCACTCCCTCATTATGTTTTGTTGTTTTTTGGGGGGGGGAGGGAAGGGGGGTCTGGTCGTGGGGCCTGAACTCTGGGCCTGGGCGCTGTCCCTCAGCTCTTCAGTTCAAGGCTAGCGCTCTACCACTTGAGCCACAGCGCCACTTCCGGCTTTTTTTCTTTTTGCTTATGTGGTGCTGAGGAATTGAACCCAGGGTCTCAGGAATGCAAGGCAAGCGCTCTACCACTGAGCCACCTTCCCAGCCCTCCCTCATTATGTTTTATCTGTGCTCATCCTGAAGCTTTGAACTCAGGACCTAAGTACTGTGTCTATTCTCAGTCTCCTGAAGTAGCTAGGCGTGAGCTACTGGCACCTGCCTTTGGAGTACTTTATATACATGGTTTAAAAAGATTTTTCTCTCTCAAATAATAGATTTTTTAAAAACTAAAGTGTCAATTTTTGCTTCTCGTGTTCATGAAATACTTTATTTGCATTCATGATTCATAGCTAAACCTAAATGTGACTTTATGTCTTGCTTTTGGCCATTCTAGATAATTTCTTCCCCAAACCAGCTTTAATTTTGTTAATTTTGTTTTGTGTATGAGTGTTTCCTGTTAGCTCAAGAGTTGAAGTAATATTCCTGCCTTACTGGGACACTACCATACCCAGATTGAATATCAATCTTTTAAGTGACTTAACCCTCAAGGGTGATCTAAAGAAAGAAAATTACAGTATTATTCATTCAAGCCATGCTTAGTTCCTTGCTAATGAACAAACATACTTGTCTCACCTATAATTAGAACTAAACAGGAAGTTAATGCTTTGTCAATGATGTAATAAGACACAGGGTACAGAACCTACATGTTAATCCTTAAAAGAAATCCTTCAGGATTTCTCAAGATATTAAATTCATCTTGATCTTCTTGTAATCTACAATTCTGTGAAATGGATCAACTTTTTGCCAAGTATCTTTCTGAAATAACTTGTAAGAAATTTGTTTGCTTCAACAATATTTTATCTACATGACATTAAAGTTTACTAAAAGACAAAATTATGTTAAACATGATCTTTATATGAATAATTACAGCAGTTGTTATCTGCTTAATAGATAGCTGACTATGATTCTTTAAATGTTTTAAAAGCACTTAACTCCTTACCTCTTCCCATGACATGCCATCATCTACCCCAGAAGTGTTACTCAGAATAGGTTTAAGGCAAAGGCTGACTTTGTAGTACTAGTTCAGTTTAAAATCTTAAGTCAGGTTTAGTAATGGAACAAATAGACTCTTAAAAAATTAGTTTCCATGGGGCTGGAAAGGTGGCTCAGTGTTAGAGCACTTGCCTTGCATACCTGAGGCCCTGGGTTCGATTCCTCAGCACCACATAAGAAAAAAAACCAGAAGTGGCACTGTGGCTCAAGTGGTAGAGAACTAGCCTTGAGCTGAAGAGCTGAGGGACAGCACCCAGGCCCAGAGTTCAGGCCCCACGACCGGACCCCCCCCCCCAAAAAAAAAATATAGTTTCCAGAAATGGCCAAATGCTGATAGGAAATGTTAAATTTTGTAATTTCAGAGAGTACAATATAGATGGCAGGAATAAGGATAACATTTTTTAATATGGTAGTAATTATTTTGTTTAGTGGTATAATCATGAACAAAGCCTTTGAAGGTTAAATTTTGACAAGCTTTTGTAGGTAATGATGGAATTTGCTAAACTTAAGTAGGTTGTAGGGTTAAGAGTTTAGTAATAGTATAGATAATAGTACTTGGTACTGATAGGTGCTCCTGCTTTTGTGTATGTATATGGGCACACACAGATATACATACACATGCCAGTGGTGGGGCTTGAACTTTTTCCACTCAACTAGCACTCAACCACTTGAACCATATCTCTACTCCTGGCTTTGATATTGGAAGAAGTAAGATATTTGTGCCTCCACTGGCTTCAAACAGATCCTCAGGTATCGGTCTAATGAGTAGCTGGGATTACAGGTCTTAACCGTAGTCCCCTGGCTTGCTTTTTTTTTTTTTTTTAATGGTGTTGAGCCAGTACACAAGTAGTGTTTGTTACTTGAAAGGGAGTTCTTAGAGTTTCAGGAATTCTTTTTTTTTTTGCTTGTGATATATATTTTTATTGTGGAATTTCGGGAATTCTTCCATCTACCTAAAGACTCATTTTAACCTGGCTGCTTTATTGTTCATAAATCTTGTATTTCTAAGTTCTTTGAAGGAATGGATCATCTCTCAGACCTTTCCCAGGTATCATCCTTTGCAACTACTGTTCTTGTAGATTCCATTTGGTCACTTCACTGTTAGCACTACTCATCCCTTGAGTGAGAGTTAGAATATGGGGAGAAATGTGTTTCAACTTCTGTATAACTTAACAGTTGGCTGAAATGTCCGCCATTTTGTGGTTTTCTAATCTGTCAAAGGTTCTATATCTCAGTGATTGAGGCAAAGGTCCTGAAAAACATGTTTTCAGGACAAAAAAAAAATGACTTATTACTGTTTTAATCTTTTACTCCCAAATGAAAATACTCAGGGTTTAAGTTGTATGTATTGGTTGTGGTTCTCTGTTAGAGGGTTTTAATTCATAAACTTGAAATCAGAGGTAATTTTGGTATACGAGATCTGTTGTGTTTTTAACCTAATAAGCTACATAGGAGAGCTCTGAGGATCTCATTTACTTAGGAGTAAGAAGAGGAAAAGTGGTGGTCTTGATTTCTTGTCGATTTTTTTTACTTTTTAATAGGTTTTTATTGTAAAAATACTGTACAGAGGGGTTACAATTACATGAGCAAGGTAATAAGTACATTTCTTATCAAGCATTTCTTGTAGATATTTTTTATGTATTTTATTTTTTGCCAGTCCTGGGGCTTGAACTCTGGACCTGTCTGCTGTCCTGGACTCCTTTTGCTTAAGGCTGGTACTCTACCATGTTGAGCCACAACACCACTTACGGTTTTCTGGACTTCCCTGCTCAGGCTGGCTGTAAACTGTGATTAATAGATCTCAGCTTCCTGAGTAGGATTACAGGCATGAGTCACCTGCACCCAGCGATCTTTATTTTTAAAGGGAAAAATTTATCTAATGGAAGGACTAGGTTTTCATATAGAAATTGTACGAAAAGTTCAAGAGAAGCATTTAGACATCTGAAAAGGAGAAAAATTCTTAAAGAGAACAGTAAGAGGGAAAAAGGAAAGTTTTTATAGACTATATCATTTATTGGCATATCTGAATCATACGTCATTTGTAGTATCCCAGCTCCTCTTGCCATCAACTGTCTTCACTATCCATGGTCTTCATTGACCAAGAAACTCGAATAATTCTGTTCCCCTTGGAAGGGAAGGTAATCAGAAATACCATGTCCTTTCCACTGTTTCCTAGAAGGAAGCCATAAGCAGTTTCAAATAATTTTATAAATTGTGGGCGATACTGTTTCTGGAAATCGCAACCTATAAATAGTTTTTCATTTGTAATGGAACAGATCATTGTTTTTTCGGCTAGTTTTTTTTGTTTAGTTTTACTTCATTTTCTTTTGTGCTAGTAGTGGGACTTGAAGCCTGGTACTACCTCTTCATTGTTTTCACTAGAGGCTGGTTCTCTACCATGTGAGCCAATAGCTCCACTTCCAGCTTTTTAGTGGTTAGTAGAAGATAAGAGTCAAGGACTTTGCCAAGGCTGGCTTAAAACTCATATCTTAACCTCTAGAGTAGCTAGGATTACGGGCACAAGCTACCCCCAGCACCAGGTCTTTGTACACCAGGTCTCACTATTGTCTTGGTATTGATACTACGTAGTATTTACCATCACAACTGCCTCTCTCATTTTTCTGAAAATATAAAAATGTTAAATTTTTGTTAAAGTACCAATTACAGCCCAGCACCAGTGGCTCATACCTTTACCCCTAGCTACTCAGGAGGCTAAGATCCTGAGGATTATGGTTCAAGGCAAGCCCAGAAAGGAAAGTCACCCTATTTAGTTAGCTACCAAAAAGCTGGGAATAGAGTTGTGGCTCATGTGATAGAGGGCTAACCTTGATCAAAAAAAGCTCAAGGAGTAGCTTCTATGCTGGTGGCTCATGCCTGTAATCCTAACTACTTAGGAGGCTGAGATCTGGGAATCCAGCCCCTGCAGGTAAGTCCATGAGACTCTTTATCTACAATTAACCACCTGAAAACGGGAAGTGGTGCTGTGGCTTAAGTGGTAAAATGCTCGCCTTTGCCTTGAGCTGAAGATTTCAGGGACTGCGCCCAGGCCCTGAGTTCAAAAATCAGGACTAGCGCCTGGGGGGGGGGGTTACTTCCTATTGTCTTAGTCGCCCACATAACATTCAAGGCTCTTGAAAGATGAAATCCTAATTATCCATTCTAGTTTTCCCGTTACCTGTATTTTATAGTACACTAAATTTTACTTCAGATGTTTATAACCTATGTTCTTTTTACATCTCCTGTGTTCATTTGATGCTTCTTTCTTTTTCCCCTCTTGAATAAATACTTGCTTATTTTATCTCCAGAAAGGCCACCTCAGATTTTTAAACCGAAGCAAAGTTGGTGAATAGTAATTTTTCAGGATTTACCATGCTTTTTTTTTTTTTTTTTT
>NW_012267286.1:10154975-10180798 GCF_000151885.1 Dipodomys ordii
GCTGTCCCTCAGCTCTTCAGCTCAAGGCTAGCGCTCTACCACCTGAGCCACAGCGCCACTTCTGGTTTTTTTTCTTTTTGCTTATGTGGTGCTGAGGAATCGAACCCAGGGCCTCATGCATGCAAGGCAAGCACTCTACCACTGAGCCACCTTCCCAGCCCATACCATGTTTTTTTAATTAGTCATGGGGCCTGAACTTGGGCCTGGGCCCTGTCCCTCAGCTCTTCAGCTTAAGGCTAGCTCTCTACCACTTGAGCCACAGTGCCACTTTCAGCTTTTTCTGCTTATGTGGTGCTGAGGAATCAAACCCAGGGCCTCATGCATGTGAGGCAAACACTCTACCACTGAGCCACCTTCCCAGACCCTTACCATGCTTTTCAATACCTTTTATTTTAAAGTCATTTTATTGTATGCATGACTTCTTGTTCTCCCTAATGTAATTTTGAGATTTTACTTTGTATTACAAGGATTCCAGCAAGAATCAAGAATTACATTGTTTTAATGGTATGGAATCTACATACTTTTTTTTTTCTGGTTCTGGGGCTTGAACTCAGCGCTCTTTCCCTTGTTCAGCTTTTTCACTTAATGATGGATAGAACTCTACTCCTTGAGCCACACCTCTTCTGGCTTTTTTTGGAGGTTAATGCTCAGATCTCAGCATCCTGAGTAACTAGAATTAGGGTACGAGCTACCAGCATTGGCCTCAAATCTATATGCTTGACCAAGAGTGCTAGGTATCACTTTTCCTGCCCTATTTATGTGTGACATGGTACAATTCTGATTGAATTTTAGGGGTTAAACTGAAAGTGAACCAGGATAGCAATCAAAAGGAGTGGTTTGGAGCTATGAGGTTCCAGTCCCTATAATCTCAAAGATTGGAATTGCATATTCATGTGCTAAGTTAGCTCAGTTACTTTCTGCTTTGTGTGGTCTCACTTTGGCTTCACCCATACAGTTTTAGGGCACATTGCTTGCCAACAACTCTGGTTAAAAAATCCAAATGGCTTCTGAAAATAATATCCTCCTGCTTTGATTTAGATCCTTTGCATAATTGTGGATGGTAGCCTAATAACGTCTTTTCTAGCTTAGGTTACTCTACCTACACTTTACTCACTAAAGCCTAGGAAACAATTCTGTGGCTGGAATAATTGGTTAATGATGTCTGACAATCACTAGAATTTCAGCCACAAAGTTGGAGTGAGTAAAGTGGCTCCATATATTAAATGGTTTACTTTTTTAAAATGCTCCAAAGAACATCTACAGTGATTCTCTTATTTTTTTCCTAGCTATCTTTTCATTTGCTCATACTCTGGACATAATAAGTAATAGCATAATAGTTTCTGAAAAGTGCTGATACACGATTTGGTCATACTTATGAGGAACTATTAAAAGGCAGAAAAGAGCCAGCCAGGCGCCAATGGCTTACACCTGTAATCCTAGCTACTCAGGAGGCTGAGATCTGAGGATCGAGGTTCAGAGCCAGCCCAGGCAGGAAAGGCCTTGATACTCTTATCTCCAATAAACTACCAGGAAACCGGAAGTAGTGCTGTGGCTTAAGTGGTTGAGCATTAGCCTTGAGCTGAAGAGCTGAAGAACAGTGTTCAGGCCAGAGTTCAAGCCCCATAACCGGCCAAAAAAGGAGGGAGGGCAGGAAAGATGCTAGAAGGCATTGGCTTATGCCTGTTAATCACAGCTTCTCTGCAGAGATGGGGAGGATTGCCATGGTTTGAGTGTAGGCTGAATGAAAGTCCTTCAAAGACCTTCATCTCAACGGACAAACCAATAACAGTGATAACTCTAGTGTCAGGTATAGGTAGAAGGCGGCTATCTGGGTGGCTAACCTGGACAAAATGCATGGGACACCTAGTTACAACTAAAGCAAAACAGTTGAAGTATGATTTGTAGAGTGCTAGCCTAAGTTTAAGGTCCAGTACTACTTAGAAATAGCAAGAAAAAAGTAGAATTTAACATTTTTAATCTTCAGTTTTTACTTAATGAGCATTTGGAAAATGAGACTCTTAGAAATTATTTTAAGAGGGGCTGGGAAGGTGGCTCAGTGGTAGAGCGCTTGCCTTGCATGCATGAGGCCCTGGGTTTGATTCCTTAGCACCACATAAGCAAAAAGAAAAAAGCCAGAAGTGGCACTGTGGCTCAAGTGGTAGAGCGCTATAGCCTTGAGCTGAAGAGCTGAGGGACAGCGCCCAGGCCCCCCAACCAGACCCCCAAAAAAAAGAAGAAAAAAAATTATTTTAAGAGTAACAAGAACCTGAAATAAATAGGACTGGGAATCTGAAATTGTTAACTATCTGAAATTATGCCCTTAATGCTAATGCTAGAATTAAAGGCTTATGTTGCTATTTGACATCAGTATGGGGAAAAATATATTTCTTCTATCCAAAATGACTTTTTTTTCTGACCTTTAGCATCTTAAATCTTGATTACATTTAAAATAGTCTTAAATGTTAAGTAATTTGGGGTAGGTGTTAAGAAGGACACTGAATTGTGTTCTCGGGAACTTTTTAAAACACTCCTTTTGGTAATGCTTAAATACTAGATTTTTAGACCTCTAAGCATAAAGATTTTTTTTCCCCACCAATTAATTACATGCTTTACCTATGAAGTCTTATTATTATCTTCGATATGGGTGGTCTTCAATGGACTATTATTATTAATTTCTAGTAAGTTTTGTGCCAGGCTAGTATGCCTCCATTAAGTCAATCATATTCTCAAGACTTAAATACAGGTAAGTGCTGGTGGCTTGCTTCTAGCTGCTCAGAAGGCTCAGATCTGAGAAATGTGCTTTGAGGCCTGTCTGTGAAGACAGACAAAACTAAAATCATCACAAAGCCGGAAGTGGCTTGAGCAATAGAATGCCAAATTAATATTTTGTTTTAAAAAAGAAAAAAAAAAGCAGGGGCTGGGAATGTGACTTGGTGGTAGAGTGCTTGCCTAACATACATGAAGCCCTGGGTTTGATTCCTCAGTACCACCTAAACTGAAAAGGCCAGAAGTGGCATATGTCTCAAGTGGTAGAGCAGTAGCCTTGAGTACAGAGAGGCTCAGGGACAGTGTCTAGGCCCTAGACCAACCAGCAACAATTACAAAAAACAGCCAGTGAGTTGAAAAGGTTTAGCTTGAGTACAAGTCATCCTTGATATTTTATGGGAAAACAGGATTGTTGTTGTTTTTGTGCCAGTCCTAGAGCGGAGAAAAGTCTTTTCTATCCGGTCTGGTTTTGAACTGCAATCCTCAGATCTCAGCCTGCTGAGTAGCTAGGATTATAGGTGTGAGCCACTGCTGCTCCAGAAAGCTGTTGCATACTTTTAACTTCAAGAGTGTATGATTTTGATACGGGATTTGATATAGTTAAAACATTGTTTAACATAGGATAAAATCCCCATACATGAAGGCTAGAATTTTTCTTATTCATGTACATCAAATCATCGATTTCAGAAAATCACACTGGATATGAAAATGTCTTCATGATATTCAGTGGTATAAAGAAACAAACACCTGACTTTTAGAACATTAAGAGTAATAGGGTTTATATGTATATATTCTAGATAGAATGTATTCTTTTGTAATGGCCATAATGGCATGCTGATAGATATTATATTTCCTAGCACTAGGAAATTCTGCATTCATAAGATTGTTCTGGAATTTAAGAATTCTCTGCATACTTCTAGGATGTCTTCTGAATGTTTGACTCATTATATTGGACTTTTCGATGAGAAGGAAAGATCCGAAGTTTATTTTGATGTGCTTAAATTTCTGTCCTTAGCAGTAATTAAATTAATAGTAAATTTGAATGAAATGAAAGGTAATATGTTTGGGTTTGATGTGTTTGATACTGATAAAACTGGTTGATTATTGCTGTGAGGCAGGATTATTCTTCATCCTATCTTTTTAAATTAGGCATTTAGGGTTGGGAATGTGGCTAAGTGGTAGAGTGCTTTTTCTAGCATACATGAAGCACTGGGTTCAATTCCTCAGTACCACATAAACAAAAAAGGCCAAAAGTGGCTCTGTGGTGCAAGTGGTAGAATGCTAGCCTTTGAGCAAAAGCATCTCAGGACAGTGACCAGGCCCTGAGTTCAAGTCCCAAGATTGCCCTCCCCCAATGGTATTTAGCAGGTCATGACACTTGCCTGTAATCCCAACTACACTCGGGAGGCTGAGGCAGGAGGACTGAAAATTTAAGACCAATTTAGGCAAGATAGGCGTACCATCCAAACAAATTTCTTTGGAAGTGATGTTGTGTTCTGCATACTTCCTTCTAGTACTTGATGTTTTGTGTATGATGGCAGTCAGACCTATTGGTCTGTTTCTGTTGTTCCCAGTCATTACCCTTGATTTTTTTTTCCGCGTTGAGACCCAAAACAAACTGTGGGTGTAACTTTTACTTACTTAAGCTATAGACTAAAACAATTTTTTAAAATATTTTTATTGTAAAAATAGTGCACTGAGGGGTGAAACAAATTTTGAGTTGAAAATGTACAAAGCAGTAGTGTAGTGGTTGGTTTAACTTTAATATTTTGATAATATAATTGAATTGTTGGTAACATGGAGCTGCATTATTTTAAATTGTTTAGGAAACTGAGTAAGAATAAAACTTCTCTGCATGTGCCGGTACTGGCGATTGATATCAGGGCCTTGTGTTCTTTTTTTTGTTTTGTTTTGTTTTTGTTTTTACTTGTGGCAGGCAGTGCTACCACAAGTCATAGAAGGGTTAAATTACATGTATTGGGAATAAGTTGCATGATTTGCTAAGAGCAGACATCTTTCTATAGATGTAGGCTCTTTCCAAGTTCAGATTTTAATTAAAAAAAAAGAAAGAAAGGTTGCTGGGCCTGGGCACTAGTAATAAATTTTTCTGAATCCTAACCAAGGTGATTTTCTCAAGAATGGGTCAGTTAAATATGCTTAGACCATATTTTAACAACAAGACAGAAGAATTGTATAGCCTATATTAAGTGTAAATTGTGATTGGTGTGTTCTTTAAAAAATAGAATAAAAGTAGCTAGAAGAGTTGGCTTTGTTCTTTAACATTGAGTATATCATGAATCATTTTCTGTCTTGATGTAGGAACTTAGTGATTTGGCCCGTGATCCTCCAGCACAGTGCTCTGCAGGTCCAGTTGGGGATGACAGTAAGTAACTTTTTTGAATTGATTTTTATGATAATTTCATAAAATTTGCATTTTGAGATGCTAAGAAGAATGTTTTTAAGAAGAGTTTTTCCTCTTTTTCTAGTGTTTCACTGGCAAGCCACAATTATGGGACCTGTAAGTATCAAGAATTTTTTTTACATTTTGTTTCTTAAAATCCAGCATTGATCTGATCCTGTATTTTTATCTGTAAGTTTATTTTACTGTGTAGAAAACTTTTAAGATGTGCCATAGTTGTACTACTTTGAAAGAAAACAGTATTTTATATTAATCAATTGTTATTGTACCTTATGTGTTTGTCCCTGTGTTCAGTTGTAGAAAATAACATCTCTGGACTTACTATCTATTTGCCTTAGTCCAGTTTTCCTTTATAGCAATGTGTAAAAGTCATTGAACTTTTTTTTTTTACTTATAGAGACAATATACTGGCTCTAATTCTACATAAATTGTTAGTCAAAAGACCTTACCTTATTCCAGTAACTCCCAAGAATATAGCTTAATTGTATTACTTTGATATTTAAATCTTTACAAAACTTGTTTTATACAAAATTTGAATATATTTAGGCAGAAAGTGATATTTTGAATATAGCAAAATTCCTTTCTATCCTGGGTAGATAAGAAACTATATGCTGGATAATTGAATATTCAGAATTATGGATACCATCTAAGAATTTCAGAGAATTAGAGCGCACTAAAACATCCTGGGGTAAGACTATATCTTGCACAAATACTTAACTTTTTTTTGTTTTGTTTTAATTAGAAGGCATTTTAGGGTTTCTAAGCTTAAATTACATGTGTACATTACAGAAAACTTACTCTTTTATTATATTTAATGGCAGTAATGCATTAGGTAGAAAATGGTCATTAAGTAGATGCTATAACGTTTCTAAAGAAGAAAATTATTTTGAAAGAGTTAGGTCTGGCATGAGTTGGGTGAACAAGTATTAAGCAGTTCCTGTCTTTAATATTTTATCAACAAATATGAGCACCTGTTATATGCCTTTATTAAGAATGTGAATGAATGTAACGTATTTGTCATTCTTGAGGGAGATTAAAAATTGGGGTAGTAGGTAATTAAAATATTAAAGTGAGAAATATGTAATATATTAATGAAGTTTTGCATAGGAGAGATTGACATGATATGTGGCTGCAATGTTAAGCTAAAGATCAGATGGAAAACAAATTATGACAGAAGGCAAATAATGTTTAATAATTGAAATAACTTACCATAACTTATGCCAGGATTATATGTATATTTTTGTTACTTCCAGCAAACTTTTGGCTGTTTACAATTTTTTTTTGAATTTCATTTTGCCTTAAAAGTGCTGCTGCTTTGCTTCTCTTCACTCAGCAGTTTGTGTGTGGGTGTGTATAGGCACTGGACACTGTCCCTGAGTTTTTTTGCCCAAGGCTGCTGTTCAGTCACTTGTGCCTCAGCTCCATTTCTGGCTTTTTTGGTTGGTTAATTGGAGATCAGAGTTTCCATGGGTTTTTCCTGCCTTGGCTGGCTTGCAAACTGTACTCCTCAGATCTCAGCCTCTCGAGTAGCCAGGATTACTGGTGTGAGCCACTCGTGCCCAGCATCAATTGCATATTCTTAACCCAAATTTAAACAACGGCTTAACCAGTTTTACCCTCACATCAAGTTTTCCCTGATTACAGAAGGAAACAAGTGTAAACCAGAACTTTACCATTTTACTTTAGTAGCATTATTTTTAGTGTACTTATTCTCAACTAAAATGATTCATTTCCATGATGATGAAATAGTTTCAGAAAGGAATCAATTATAAATATACCAAATGTGGCTGTTCTATTGTCTTCCATATAAGTAAGCACATACATTTTTATTCCACCATTAATTAAACTACGTGCATCAATAAAATAACAGCAGCTATAATAACATTACAGTCCAGTACATTTGGTGGGAGATTTTGACAATAATAAGACCAATCAATTGCTTTAGGTGATGGAAGAGCCACAGAACTAAAAATTCCTTACTTTCTAAGAGATGTAACATTTGATTTAACTTTCAATAAGAAGAACTTGAATTGTAGTGAGCTGTAGTTGGGAAATTGCCTGGATCATTAAAGTTACATATCAGATATGCTTTGGTTTAATAACTTGGCTTATTCTAAATGAAGACACTTTGGAAACACAAATACTGATAAAAATTGAGCGTTTGGGGGAGAAATTGATTGCTACTTGTTTTTTCAGTGTTCAGTGTTTTGAGTTTTAGAGTTTATATTTTTGTTTCTTGTTCTATATTTGCAGTTCCCAAGATAAAACTACGCCATCAAAAGCGTTAACTTCTTTACTGCTTCAGATACTTACATGCTTAACTTTTCTTTAATCAGATTGGGAAAACTACAGTAAATTCCACATAGCCTATGCTATAGTTGTAGGAAAAATGGGGCTGTATAAGGAGTAATCTTAAGTGGAATTCTACAAAAGACTTCTGAAGTAAAATAATTTGCTCATAGGTAATATTTTTAAGTGTATTGTTCTTTCCTTCACAGTTAATAATACTTGAAAACATTTCCTTCTTCTTTATTCATTTAGTGGACTTTTTTACAGTGTAATGGAAGAGGAAAGTACAAGTAAATATTGTCAATGAGATGTATAATGTTAACTATATATAGAGGTATATATAAGTCTGCAACTAGCAGACTTGATAGGAAGGCTGTAGTATCGGGAAGTATTCCATTTTCTGTTTGAAAGTAGGGAAATTGAATTATTTTATAATACTGTCTATGTTTACTTAGCGAGCATATTGTAATGTGTTGAAGATTAAACTTAATTGGACTAGTAGAACCAAGATCATAAAGCAACCTGTGTATTTTAGAATTTTAATTTTAAAAGCTGTGGAATGTCAGGTTTTAGTTACTTAGACCTACATCCATATTTCAGGCAGTGAGTAAGTGTTCTTAAAAATATGACTTCAGGGGCTGGGAAGGTGGCTCAGTGGTAGAGTGCTTATCTCCATGAAGCCCTGAGTTCGATTCCTCAGCACCACATACACAGAAAGTATGGAAGTGGTGCTGTGGCTCAGGCGGCAGAGCACAAGAAGCTTCGGGACAGTGCCCAGGCCCTGAATTCAAAGCCCCAGGACTGGCAAAAAACAACAAGAGAAGGTTCTGGCAAAACAAAACAACAACAAAAAACGAAGAACTGGCTGAGAAGGTGGCTCAGTATTAGAGTGCTTGCCTTGCATGCATGAGGCCCTGGGTTCAATTCCTCAGCACCACATAAGCAGAAAAAGCCAAAAGTGGCACTGTGGCTCAAGTGGTAGAGCACTAGCCTTGAGCTGAAGAGCTGAAGGACGGCACCCAGGCCAAGAGTTCAGGCCCCAAAAAAAAAAAAATATGACTTCAGCTGCACACCAATGGCCACACTTGTAATCAGAGCTAATTAAAAGGCTGAGATCAAAGGATTGCAGTTTGAAGCCAGCCTGGGCAGGAAAGTCCATGACACTCTTATCTCCAAGGCTGGAAGTGTAACCTGTGGCTCATGTGGTAGAATACTATCTTTGAGTGCAAAAAGGCTCAGGGATAACACCCTGGCCTTGAGTTCAAGCCCCAACCAAGACTTGCATTGGGATGAAGAAATAAATTAGAAGGAAAGGGCAGGAATATTCATAGTAAACCATTGGCATACATAAACAAAACATATTTTGAGTTAATAATGGCAGTGGAAATAATTAAGAAAGTTCAAGTTTGTTAGCATTTAGATTCAGAGTTAGATGAAAATGGAACAATTTACTGGGTTGGCCTGGTAGATGTTTCATTTGTGTGATTTTTGCAGTGGTGGGGATAGAATCCTCTAGGCCCATTATGGGTGCTACTAAGTGCTCTCCAATGAGCTACATTCCAAGCCCTTGGATTTTCAATACAGGGTCTCACTATGTAGCTCAGGTTGACCCTGAACATGTGAGCTTGTACTCTGTTTGCTGGGACTTACAGGCATAAGCAATTATATCTAGCAAGGATCCTGGCTTATGGCTTTCTATTATGAAAAATGTGATTGAGGACCCATAGAGCAGGAGTTTGGATATATGTGATAAGATATCCAAATATGTTCAGTAGATATTAGAACATATGCTCAGAATAATAAAGTTCGGGACTTTGTAAAATATATAAGGGGCAGATGTTAGAAGCAGAAAGTAGGCCTGTGAGAATACTAATATCTTAGGATGCTGTGAGAAGGAAGGAGTATAAACACTGGGGGAACCAGTGTTTTGAAAACCATTTAATTAATTTATTTCAAATTCTGGGTGCCTTGTTTTTTATTTCATCCACTCGGTTGCCAGATTCTGCTGTATAGTCTTTGTTAATTAAAACTGTAGGACTCAATTTAAATAGTAGCTCTTCGATTGACAGTTGTATATTGCTTTGAACCTGACTCTTCATTTTAAAAATGTTTTAACTCTTGATGTATCTTACGTCTATGTCTTTTATATTTATACCCTTATACCCAGATTTTATATAATTGTGTGTGTGTGTGTGCCCTTTTGTGTACCTTAGCATGTAGTAGTAGGGCATTAGATTGAGTTCTACAGAGAGGTGGGGATTAAAGATGTCAAATTTGTTTGCTTGTGAACATGTATACGTCTTATTTGCTTGACAATATAGAAAAACATAATGAAGACTAATAAAATATACAACAGATATATTTAGAGGAGGTGTATATTGATAACATCATAGTGTAAAGTTTTTTTTCTTGTGCCAGTACTGGGAGTTGAGCTCTCAGGGTCTAGGGGCTAACTATTAGCTTTGTTGTTGGTTTGGTTTTTTTATTTTTGTTTTTGTTTTTGTTTTTTTTTTGGTGTTCTGCCATTTGAGCTGCAGATGCACTTCTAGCTCTTTGCTGGCTAATTCGATATAGCATCTCAGGACTTTTCCTGCCTGTGCTGGCTTGGAACTTTAATCCTCAGATATCAGTTTCCTGAGTAGGTAGAGCTGCAGGTGTGTGCCACTGGTGCTTGGCCAATTACTGTAAATTTTAAAGCATGTTTTTAAATTAGCTCTGAAATCAGAAACAAATAGTTTTGTGTTTTTTAACATAAAATCCTAGACTGTTACATAGTTTTATTACTTCTTAGGGTTACCTCTTAAGTGTTCTTGAGAAGGCTTATTGAATTTGGAGTCTTGATATTTATCATGTATGCAATAGTATATTAGTCCACCTCAGTCCCACCCTAATTATAATGTCACAGAGATGTTTGAATTTATTAGAAAACTTGGGTGTTACCTAGGTGTGTTAGTGGGTAGAATGGCCTTTTGAATTGCCAAGACATTCGTATATAATGTGCTTCTATTAAAAAATTCTGTATGTGAAAATGAAAATTTTATAGCAATATGTAAACTTGCTAAGTTTACTTTTTCAATTGTGAGAATTTGTAATGCATTTTTTGGGTGACATTTTTCAAAATTTTTGTAATTTGACAAATGGAATCACAGTAAATTAGAGTTCATTATTTTCTAGTTAGTTTTGATAGTTGGTCTATTAATATGAGCTGATTTTTCTTGAATTTAGATTCTTCATTGGAGTTAAGTAGATGATTTTTATTCCATGCTAAAGATATGTCCATTGCTTAAAACATGGAAATATTTAGCAATGATGTTTTTAAATACTAAAGTGCATTTGTCTCTTCACAGAATGACAGCCCATATCAAGGCGGTGTATTCTTTTTGACAATTCATTTTCCTACAGACTACCCCTTCAAACCACCTAAGGCAAGTATTGTCCCTCAAAATCGTATAGTGTGGATTTATACTTGTTTCAGAAGAATATAGTATTTTTAGAAAGCAGTCTCTGTAATTGAGCCTAAAAGTAATTGAAACATGGAATTGCATGACCTATGCATAGCTGACTCCTATCCTTTAGTTAAAAGAACCTAGACATGGACTTGAACTTTGTGAATGAGGAGATAACGCCACATATTAAAGTTAGAAGACATATATCCGGTACCATATGGAAGCTCACCCCCTTCTGTATTAGTCTTAGAACATTTTGGGTTATTGGCACTATTGTAATGGTAGGTACCAGTTGTTCATTTCAGTATATATTGCATGTGATGCTATAACTTAGACTTTACCATTTACTTTGTATTCATAATGGTAAAACTGAAGTGTGACTGGTTTATAGGTATTAAATGTGTAGTGTCAGCAATAGTTTTACTTGCCTGTAATTTCACTCAAAAGTTAGAGGTAATCTGGACTACATAGTAAAATTATCTTAAAACAGTTTTTGATTTAGGACTGTTAACAAATTCAACTTCTGTGGATGAATAAGTGCAAAATGTATAGTGGAAACAACTTAAATATAGACCTGTGTATTCATGAAATTTTTAAAAGACTTAAGTTTTTATTTGTACAACATAATTAAAGGTTTTTTGTAAATTTATTTTAGGTTGCATTTACAACAAGAATTTACCATCCAAATATTAACAGTAATGGCAGCATTTGTCTTGATATTCTAAGGTCACAGTGGTCTCCTGCTTTAACTATTTCTAAAGGTAAATACTTCTAATGGAATAATCTTTAATATTTTGATTTTTATGAGTTTTATCTGGCTGTACATAAGTTATTTTTATTATGCCAGTGTTTTGGTTAGAATGGGGAAAGAAAAATACTTAAACTATATACTGTTAGTTTTTTAAAAAATCTTTATAAAGAGATTTTGTGGGAAAAGCTAAAGTTTTTGTGGGAGAAGTTTGAGGCTAAATTGGTGGATTTTTCTTTTCTTGTGGGGCTTGAACTCTGGGTTTGGGCACTGTCCCTGAGCTCTTTTGCTCAAGGCTACCACTCTTACCACTTTGAGCCATAGTGCCACTTCCGGTTTTCTGGTGGTTAATTGATGATAAGAGTCTCATGGACCTTCCTTCCTGGTCTGTCTGAACTGTGATTCTCAGGTCTCAACCTCTTGAGTAGCTAGGATTTTATAGGTGTGAGGCACCAGTGCTACTTTTCAGCTGCAAATCACTTGACATACATTCTCACTTTCTTTTTTAGCAAGAATGATATGATATGCCATGTTGAAGTTTCACTCTTAGAAAAATTGAGTTTGTTTTTCTTTTTTAAACAAACTTAGTAACATGATAGTAAGACCATGATGGATTGTTGCTATGCATTAATGGTACTTCAGTTGTAGAATCTTGGAAAGGTATCTAGATCAGTGAATAATGATCTGCTTTAAAAATAGAATTCCATTATGAAACATACCTAATATTATCAAGCTTCAGTCTCAGTAGGAATATCCTAGATGGATATATTTCCTCTACTTCTATTTGATTGTCCAGTGTCTTTTGTGTCACTTTCAGTTCACAAATTCACCCACACACGACTATTATCTGCCTTTTATTCTATTTTGAATATAAAGTATGTGAAACTTGGTTTTTAGCATTGCTAATTATGATATTAAGGCTATTTGACAGTAGTACCTCTCACATCATTTTCTAGGTCAATAACGTAAGTGCAGCATTTCCAGAACTATTTTGCATGATTTCTGAGTTAGATAAATGCAAACCAAACCGAAATGTTTACTTAATGACAGGATATGCTTATATAGTGCATACAGGTCTGTTGGAAGGATTCTGTTTCTAGATTTTTTTATACTATTAATTATTTCAAGGGGAGAGAAGTACATTCAGCCATAATTCACATGATTAAAAGTTTTAGAACACTTTCTTACTCTTTTTATTTTAAACTCACACTTTATTACCTAAATGCCAAATTCAAATGTTATTGGTAGGAATCACTGTAATGACAAGAAACTAATACCAAAAATGAAATAATGGTTTGTTTGTAAAGTGACTTGGTTTTGTGACCCTTATAAGTTGCTTACTTATAAGGGCAGCATCACAAAGCTATTACCCTTTTTCTGAATTACATGTAGCCAAATATTTACATGTAATTAATTTGTTACTGGAACTGTGGTTTGAATGAGAGGTTTTATGCTTCTTATGACAAAGCTCCTCCACTTAAACCACATCCCCAGCTCAGTTGTCTTTATTCTTAATTTTATATATGTGTGCTTATTCCAACCCTTTGCATTTGGTTTTGCAGTTGTATTTGCCCTTGAGAGTTAATACTTAGCTTATGTGACTGTTGCTGTTTCCTCCCTCCCCGTCCCCATCCAACTGTTGTCAATCTCCTCTATAGTCTTTTATCAAAAGCTTTAATGGTGTCTGGTATATTAGCAAGTTCTCAAGATGAGATCGTTAATTGTGGCAAAGAATAAGAACTAGGGCTGAGAAGGAGGCTCAGTGGTAGAGCACTTGCCTTGCATACATGAAGCCCTGGGTTCGATTCCTCAGCACCACATAAGCAAAAAAAAATGGCGCTGTGGCTCAAGTGGTAGAGTGCTAGCCTTGAGCTGAAGAGCTGAGGGACAGCGCCCAGGCCCAGAGTTCAGGCCCCACAACCAGACCCCAAAAAAAGAAAAACCAGAGCTGTAAAGAACTAATGCGTATAGTGAAATTTTGTCATTGCTTTATGTTAACAGTCCTCTTGGTAGTATGATCTTTACCTTGTAGAGTCAAGATAAAAACATTCAGTGGAGTTCTTGAAAGTACAGAAAAATCTTACCCAAGAAGAAGCAAAGACTGGGTTATTCATCATGTTTTCTTGCTTAGTGTATAATATGGCATGGATATGCGCTACATAAAAATGCTAGTCCCTTCATTTCCTGTACAGAGTACCAATAAATTCTAATGCCATTTGTGTCTTTTGAGAAAGACTGTGACATCCAAGTAACAGACATTTGTTTTCTTGCAGTTCTTTTATCCATTTGTTCACTGCTATGTGATCCGAACCCAGATGACCCCCTAGTGCCAGAGATTGCACGGATCTATAAAACAGACAGAGATAAGTAAGTATTCAATAATTACAGTATATAAAAGTAGTCTATTTAGAGTTAAATTGAAGCAGTGCTAGGAAGGCTTGGTGTTTGTTTCTGGTAAGCTAATTACTAAAATGGAGTTATTGAAAAAAAATTACTAGGGGCCAAGTATGGTGGTAAATGCTTATAATCCCAGCAGTCAAGAGACTGAGGCTGGAGGAGATTCTAAGTTTGCAGCCAGCATCGGATATATAATGAGATCTTGTCTCAACAAGACAAAACCTAGCCGGGTTCCAGAGGCTCAGGCCTGTAATCCTGAGAGGTGAGGGCACGAAAGTCAGTGAGACTGTCATCTTCAATAAACTCAGAAATGGCTGGAAGCGGCACTTTGGCCTCAAGAGGTTAGTACAGCCTTGGGCAGAAGCAACTCAGGGACAGCACCCAGGCTGGCCCCTAGGAGAAAAAATTAATCTACATTTTAGCATAAATAACAGTGAATTGTCCTTCTGAAAGGATTTTTTTTCCAATGCATTCAACTGTCACTTGATTCTCAAGTTTGGCAGAAGAAAGCACTTGTCTGAAGTGGTTTTCTAAATATATATATATATATTATCTTAAAAATGTGGAAATTAGTCTTGCATCTTAATATCTCAAATATTTGAGTTATTTTCATGTTCAACCTAACCATTATAACTTTCGTATGTTATAATTAATGCTAAGTGTACTTGTTCAATTAGGTACAATAGGTTAGCGAGAGAGTGGACAGAGAAATACGCTATGTTGTAGGGTAAGAGGATCTGCACTCTGGTGCGCTTATTCATGGTACTGCCAGCACTTGAGTGCTGCATGCTTTAAGGCACTGTATTAACTAACAAAAGGTAACAGATACGGCAGTTTTCTGAAAACTGTTTTAACTGCTTGATATCTAGTGTGCAAGTATATTCAGTAGTCATTATTGCTTTGAAAGCATTCTTGCATGGCAAAACAGTTATGCAGCACTAGTAAGTGAAAATTTAAGCTAGTCATGGTGGCGTGGTGCAAGCCTGTAATCCTATCCATTTGGGAGGCTGAGGTTAGGGACTCCTCATTCAAAAGCAGCACATGCATAAAAAATCCTCAAGACTCTACCTCTGCCAGTGACTAGGCACAGTAGCATGCGCTTGTCCAAATCTAAGTAACAGAAAGGAAGGCACAAATCCAGGCTTGCCCCCCCACCCCCAGCATTGTTGACCCTATCTGGAAAGTACCCAACAACTAAAGGCTTGGAGGAATGGCTCAAAGGAATTTGAGCAAAGCTCTGAATTCAAACCCAGTACCACCTAAAAAAATAAGACTTTTTTTTTAACCAAATATGGTGTTCAAACATCAGCTTGCAACTTGGTTACCCACACATTACCTGACTCATGTAATTATAATCTCTCTGTAACATCACTTTTATAATAGCAATAAATTGTTTTTTTAAAATACTATATGGAATTGGGGTAGTGGGTTGACACTGTTTTGTTATTTAATTTTCCAGTAGGTAATATTAATGGAAAAACACTCAAGCATAAGCAGCTAAACTAAGTGTTTATTACTGACAAGCATGCATTAATCTTAGCTATATTTTGTGGCTCCCTGTATGCTAAATAAAGCCTTTGTTTTTAAAGTGCTGGCTTTTTGAAGAGGGGTATCCTACACAACTTAACTCTGAATTGGGCAAAAGAACATTACATTTGAGAAAAACAACTGTTTTGGTTTACAATTAAGCTGGTGATAATCTTTTTAAACTTTAAAAGATAAACAGAAATCTAAAGTTTTCCTGTGACCCTTTGATTTATACTCATATCTTAAGGCTACAACTGTGTTTTTGTTGGTTTTGGATGTACTAAGGGGAAATTGATAGCATTTGTCATAACTAGTGGTCTTCCTCAGAAATAATCTGGCTCTCGGGTGAATTCCTGTGGATCTTCTAATGAAGATGATCTGTTTGCCATTGTAGAGATGAGCTTGCCCAGCAAGTCTCAGTCACCACGCTTCTTTGAGTAACATGCCCAATTATACCTCTGCCCACCCTTTCCTGATGTCTTCATACACTCGCACAGATCTCAAAAGCACGGAAAGCAAGATGAAGTAACAACTCAAAATTTAGGATAAGGATACAATTTTTTAGAAATAGCTTGTTGGCTTTACCTTTGGGAATTACTATTTATATTTTTACTAGGACATGTTAACTTTGACAAGCATCCTGTTGAATGTAAAGTATTTCTTTATGTACTTGTACAAATGGGTTTCAACATGTAAAATAATTTTTTAGTGTTAAGTTTGTCAGTGAATAACCAACCCCACTTGTAAGTTTCTACTAGAGCATTATATTACTTCAGTGGAAGTTTCTTAGCTTTCCAGTCTCGGTGCTGCTTTATATTTATTAAAATAATACTGCTTTTAAAGCATGAGGTCTCATTTCTCTGCTTTGAGTACCCATGCTGTTCCTCCTACTCATAACTATGACAAGTGACTTTAAAGACAAGTCTGGGGAAAAGTAGAAATTTTTTTTCTGTTTAAAATACTGATTTTAAACTTCATTTTTAAAAATAACTTCTTTATTTATAGGTACAACAGAATATCTCGGGAATGGACTCAGAAGTATGCCATGTGATGCTACCTTAAAGTCAGAATAACCTGCATTATAGCTGGAATAAACTTTAAATTACTGTTCCTTTTTTGATTTCTTATCCGGCTGCTCCCCTATCAGACCTCATCTTTTTTTTTTTTTTTTAATTTTATTTTTTGTTTACCTCCCTCCATTCATTCACATGCTCATCTGAGAAGACTTAAGTTCTTCCAGCTTTGGACAATAACTGCTTTTAGAAACTGTAAAGTAGTTACAAGAGAACAGTTGCCCAAGATTCAGAAATTTTTTTAAAAAATGGAGCATGTGTATTATGTGGCCAATATCTTCACTCTTAACTCGGTTATGAGACTAAACCATTCCTCACTGCTCTAACATGCTGAAGAAGCCATCTGAGGGGGAGGGAGATGGATGCTCAGTTGTCACATCAAAGGAAACAACATTCTTGCAGCATCCATTCTTGTTTAAGCCTTCCACTGTTAGAGATTTGAGGTTACATGATATACTTTATGCTCATAACTGATGTGGCTGGAGAATTGGTATTGAATTTATAGCATCAGCAGAACAGAAAATGTGATGTATTTTATGCATGTCAATAAAGGAATGACCTGTTCTTGTTCTACAGAGAATGGAAATTGGAAGTCAAACACCCTTTGTATTCCAAAATAGGGTCTCAAACATTTTGTAATTTTCATTTAAATTGTTAGGAGGCTTGGAGCTATTAGTTAATCTATCTTCCAATACACTGTTTAATATAGCACTGAATAAATGATGCAAGTTGTTAATGGATGAGTGATCAACTAATAGCTCTGCTAGTAATTGATTTATTTTTCTTCAATAAAGTTGCATAAACCAATGAGTTAGCTGCCTGGATTAATCAGTATGGGAAACAATGTTTTGTAAATGGAAAGCTGTTTTTTGTATATACTGATGGGATTTGCTTCATTGTTTGACATCAAATGATGATGTAAAGTTCAGAGAGTGACTATTTTGCCATGTTCAGTTAAAGTGCACAGTCTGTTACAGGTTGACACATTGTTTAACCTGATTTATGCAGAATTAATAAGCTATTTCAAATAGTGTAGCTTTAATATGCTGCACATGATACTGGCAGCCCTAGAGTTCATAAATGGACTTGGGACCTAGCAGTTCTGGAACGTGTATGTGGAACTTTTATTATTTTCCAGGTGCATCCCCTAACTAAAACTTCTCTTTATCATGTACCACTTGATAGCTGGGGGAAAAGTGGGAGTGATAGTGGGTCACAATTTACAAATAAAGTACTGTTGGTGTGGGAGTTGTCATGAGGCTGTGTTGAAGTGACTTAACCATGAGATATTGGGCATTCATGGAAATGGGTTTGTTCAGCCATTTGCATTAATGAGCATTTAAATGCAGCAGATACCATTTCAGGTGACTTAACATGAATGAATAAAAGTCAATGCTATTGTATTGGGGTTTTCTTTTTTTTTTTTTTAATTCCCTTGACAAGTGCTATTTGTGCCATTAAACTTCTGTAGTAACAAGGGCATTATCATTCTTTACACTTCCTAATCTTGTAGTTTTACTTTTTTTCCTGGTTTTGACACTCCCATTGCTTTAAATCTTAAAAGTCTTGTATTCAATTTCTAGCATATGTCTCCACGTCCACATTTTCGCACTGCTTACACTTGATGTGCAACTCATTCCTTGTTTGACACAGATGCGGAAAGCTAGAAGTAAATGTTAAAAGTTTAATTGTTTATGAAACGTTTTAATATGTAGTTTGGACATGATTTGTTGACAAGGTTTTTCTCTAAACCTGAAGTGAAATGCATGCTTTCTGAAGATGTTCTGGCTTTGTTATTTCTGTAAAATACTTTTCATTGGAAATACCAACGTAACTAAGTACAACTTTTCCAATGAGTGAATTTTTTCCTTTTTGTTTTTGCTTAAAAATCATGGGTTCTTCAGGGGAGATGTCATGCTGTGTTAAACCTTTTGATTAAAATTATGAATGAGAAACTAGTAACATAGTTGCCCCACAAGGTAAGAAATAACTCTTCTTTGGCTCTGCTTTTAAAATTATTCCTGGGACTCTTTAATTCTCAACAGCTTTAGTAGGCAGTATTTCTTGAAAAGCCAAACAAATAAAATGCACTTTTCACAGAACAGTGAATTACTAATTGATTTTCAAATGGATGCATTTTTTAACCTTAGGTGATTTAAGGTATTTTCAAAGATGGCTTCCTTAAGCCATTAAAATAACAGTGGGTATGTCCAGTTCTCTTTATAAACAGTGTCCAGTTGTCTTTATCTTTGACTTGATGCTTTATATATAACATTTCATATGTTGCTTCTAAGGGAATAAGCCATAGAGGCTTCTCCAGGTTTGAGAGAACAGAAGTTTAAAGTACCTGGAAAACCACCCTTTTTGAATGTATAGACACTGGACATAAGAATCATCTACAATGAAATTTTTGAAATAATTTGCCTTCCCCACCCCACTCAGCAATTTGAAATAGCTAGTGCTAAATGAGCATTATTAGCTCATTAAGTTCTAACTTTGGACTGATATTCCCTATACTTTCTAATGCATAAAAGTCCATTTGGCCTGTAAGTGTGAATTTATTTTGTTCTGCCCCTACCACAGGTTTGCAGTGTGATAATCAATTTTTTTTTAACTGAGTTTGCTTTCTTGTGTGGGTGTACTCACATTTAATGTAAGTATGAACCACAGTTAACTAGTGGGTCTCAGGGGTAGTGAAACACTCACTTTAATGGTTTAGTTGAAGTATAATTAGGATACTGATCCTGCTGTGTTAAAGATGGGATGTGTGGCTTTAAATTAGTCATGTTTTGTGTCAACAAACTGTTAAATGATGGAAACACTTTAAGTGAAATTGTCTTAAGAGGAACCCAGTGCAAGTAACTAAATGTTCAATAGTGACATCTGCATAAGACTTGTAATAGCTAAACTTAAGTGAACCTAAAGGAATTGTTACCATTAAAGTCTGTGTTTAAACACACTATGGTCTTACTCATTCCAGATAACATGAAGTACACAATTGAATTTAATAACTTGAGTTGGATTTTGGGTATTTTTCATGGTTTTCAAAATTTTAGGATTTTTCAAAATGAGAGTATCCCTTGGGAAATTCATTAAAATACAAGTTGTGATAAACCCCAGTTCTAATTAAAATACGAGAGCCCCTTGTATTAGTGACGTGTTTTGAGTGGTTCTATATGGTAAAGATAATTTTTTAAGTCTCTTCCAAGCATCCCTTATAGCTACAGCCAGTGATTCTTTGAAGCTAGTTAAAACTGTGGTTACAGAGGACATGTTTTTGTTAACACTGTAAAACAGATTACCTAACAGTATTTTGAATTGTAAGACTAGGCTGATTTTCCCATTGACCCTTGAAATAGTACATAAATCATTTAATTCTGCTATGTATAGTTTAACCAATGGTTAAATATTAAGCAGGTTCAAAGATGTACTTGCTGAGTGTGCTAAATAGTTTGAATAAAGATTTGAACCCATATCTCATTCTGTGTCTCCACATTAGGCAACTTGTTTCCCCCCCCCCAATGTAGTGGAAAATGTAAATTACTTAGAATGGGAATTTTTTAAGACATGACAGTCAAGGGCTGAAGGTGTGTTCCAGTGGTGTGCGCATGTGGGTACATATGTATGTACATACATTTTTTTCCTGTTAGTGTTTGCCAGTACTGGTTTTAATTTAGGGCCTGTGCTTGCTTGGTATGCTTGCTAGGTCCGTACCTACACCACTTGAGCCACACCTACATCCTGCACTAGTGCACTCAAGCACAACAGTCCTGGAGCTTGAATTTAGGGCCTGGGTGCTGTTCCTGAGCTTTTCATCAAGGCTGTGGTGCTCTCACTTGAGCCACAGCTCCATTTTAGACTTTTTTAGTGGTTAATTGGAAATAGAGTCAGACTTCCTGCCCAGGCTGGTTTCAAACACGCTACAACTCAAGCTAAAATTAAAGATTGTAGCAATGGGTATCCAGCATTACATGTTGGCTTTTTATTGGATATTTTAGGATAGATTCTCAAGACTTTTGCAAGATTGGTCCCAACCTCAATCCTCAGATTTTGAGGATCTGAGTAGCTAAATATACAGTACTCCTGGGAAACCACATGTGTACATGTGCATTTTATAGGCCTCTGCACAGCTTACCTGTGGCATAGGGGTCCAAACTGCCCACTCCTACTAGTCTGAATGCTCTGAAGAGATCTGATGGCACCCAGTGAAGGTCTGCAGTATCAATTGTGATCACCTGCTTCCATACTTAAATGGACAGGGTAGTCTATTACAGCAATTCAAGAATCTGAGCCAGCAAAGTATTTGTTAACTTTGGAGAAGCCACAGCTGCTCCAGCGATACCTGAACACCTTTTAAGTTTGTTTTTCTTTGCACTATTCTCTCCCAGCCCTGGGCTGACAGAATTCTTTTTACTGGTCATTCTTTTACAGTCAATGATAAATTGCTTCTGCTTAATCTGTGTGGTGCTTCTCTCCTGATTGGACCTAAACTATTACAAAGGAAACTGGAGCAAAAGTTTTTGTAATGGTAACATTTCTAAAACAAAAGAGACTAAGCTGCAGGCAGATTGAATATACCCATTGAAGTTGAAACGAGAAAATATATACAAAAAATACACAAATAGGGCAAAATGGGAAAGCAAGTAGAAAAGTAAAACAAGTAGATTACCTTCAGAGAATAAGGAGGGACTGGGAAGGTGTCTCAGTGGTAGAGTGATTGCCTTGCATGCATGAGGCTCTGGGTTCGATTCCTCAGCACCACATAAGCAGAAATAGCCCGAAGTGGTGCTGTGGCTTTAGTGGTAGAGTGCTAGCCTTGAGCTGAAGAGCTGACAGGGACAGCGCCCAGGCCCAGAGTTCAGGCCCCACAAACAACAACAAACAATAAGGGAGCTTGACGAGAGCAGCAATGGAGGCTGGAGGTGTGGCTCAGGTGGTGGAGTGCCAGACAATGGGCAGAAGCTAGCATCAGCAAGTTTTGAGTCCCAGTCAGATTTAAAAAAAAAAAAAAAGGCAACAATGGAAACAAGATACTGGACTATTTCCACATTAAAGAAAATATCCTTTGGGAGGCTGGGAAGGTGGCTTAGTAGTAGAGTGCTTGCCTAGCATGCATGAAGCCCTGGGTTTGATTCCTCAGTACCACATACACAGAAAAAGTTGGAAGTGGTACTGTGGCTCAAGTGGTAGAGAGCTAGCCTTGAGCAAAAGAAGCTCAGGGACAGTGCCCAGTCCCTGAGTTCAAGCCCCAGGACTGGCAAAAAAATATATATATCTCCTTTAGGAATTAATGATGTAAACTTAACACTGTGTTAGAAAATAATGCAAGATAGTATACAATGTTATTCAAGAAGAGGTAGAAGTCAACATACTTGAGGTGGGGAGGAATTAATTAGAAGCATAAGAAACTTTAAAAATGTTCTGAATTGGTATGATTACATAAGGATAGAGATTTGCCAAGGTATGCAAATTTGATTTGGACGGTGCCTTTACGAAGAGCATATAATGTTGAACTCTGGGCCTGTAGACTATCCCAGATTAATCTTTAGTTATTAAATGATTAGCAAGTTAAACAGGCTTATTAAAATGTATAGTTTTGGGGGCTGGAATATAACTAGCTCACTGGTAGAGCATTTACCTGGCAGGCATGAGCTCTGAATTTGAGTCCTAGCACCAAAAAATGAAGGGAAAAGGGGTAAAAAACAACAACAACAAAAAGTCTCTTCTTTACAAATTTCAACAAATACAGGAGAGATGGGGAAATGGAAGATTACTACACTAGTTGTAGGGAAACAGGTATGGAGAGTTCCTATATATTTTTGCACATGTGTATGCCTCCAGAAATTGTCCCACACTAGTGATATATTTCTTTCAATTGAACCACATTATCAACCGAAGTACATGGTTTTAGTAATAATATTTGGCTTGAAACTGTTGTGTTTTTGAGTGTATGGGTGTCCTGATGTTCTACCATTTGTGAAAAGACTTCACCCATGATGTTGCCTTTGCTTGTTAAAGGTTGGTCTACTTGGCTCTGTATTGTTCCACCATATATTCCTAATCCTGGCCTCATGTGCCTGTGCCATTGCTACCATTCTTTTCATTTATACCGAGGCACCTTATTGCTCCTTTAAAAAAAAAAAAAAGTAGTATCTAGGAAGTATAAGAAAAGTTTTATTCAGCTTTTACAAAGTCTTGTAATACTTTTCATTTTGTAGACCTGAGAGTCTTCAAGACTATCATTCTAATTTTCCTTTTTAAATAACATTCTTTGCAAGGCAAATCTATTGGCAAAAAAAAATTAAATTGAAAGTCTGCATAACTCCATTTTTTGACAAAGTTGTAGATAGGTATAGTCCCCCCTCAACACTTTAAATAGTTCACACCATATCCTCAAACTCAGATTTCTTTTTCTCAGCTATGTTTCAGCTACTGATGAGTCCTTAAAAGGCAGCATTTCCATCTTTCATCTGTTTTTGCAGATGCTCTGTATTTCCCATCATATCTAGTACTGTGTGAACCAAGCAGTAGAAAATTCCTGGTGTGATCATTTCAATGTTCCTGTCATTTGTGAGTATAGCTGGGGTACTTTGCTCTGTACTTGCTCTCTTACTTCACCATGTAATTTGTTGTTGAAAACCACATCTAATATACTAAGTGAAAAGGAACTGCAGTAAGGAGGCCTTTCAGAATGTGGTAAGAAGGTATGGAGACAAGGAAGCACTTTTCTGGACAAAACAGTGATTTTTAGTGAGCCCCTGTTGCCGGTCTAGGGACTTTACAGTATCTTTTAGGTGTTATTTCAACACCTCAGATGGGTAAAATGGATTTGGGCATTTCCCTTCTCCCAGGTTGGTCAGCCTCAGTATGCTTGGCCTTGATAATAATTTCTTCTGAGTTCAAGTCTTGTTAACAAAATCACTGGCACAACAAAATTACAGACACATTCAAAATAGATTATTGCCCCTCTCTTACAAGAAGTATAGAGAAAGCCAGGTGCTGGTGCTTCACACTTGTAATCCTATACAGAACATTGGAATCTGAAGATCACGGCATATACACACACACACTGCAAAGATTTTTCTCTTTAAAAAAAAAACAACTCCTGAAGGCAAATTTTTCAGCTGATCTGTACTGATCCTCTTATATTCCAGGTTTTCCAACTATATTCTGGTGCCCAGAAAATTCAGCTGGGAGGGGAGAGTCTACCCAGCTAAACAGTGGATACCTGTTTATCTCTCAAGTTTAGGGGACAGCGGGTTGCCCTGTGGCCTCATTTCTCTGACAGGTCTAAAAATTGTTGGTTTTGTTTGCTATTTTTTAGTTATTTATTTATTTATGATGGAGGATGACTTCCAAGTTTTTTACATTCCAGATCAGAAACAAGCAACCTATTAATTCTTTGGCCTATAGGTTTTTATAGATATGTTTGTAACATTACAAGTGAATGGTATTTAGGTAGAAAGAGAAATATCTTTTTATTATATATGGTCAGAGAATGACATTTCTTTCTTCTTTGGAGTTTGTTGATATTTTCTCTGTGGCTTTTTTCCCCCCAATGTTGTGAAGGCGAAATGAGGTCAGTAGGCCTGTTAGATATAAAAGTTTTAATTATATGGCCCATACCTCATGTTCTGTGGCTGAAACCTAATCACTGCTCCTCACCCTTCCAGCCCCTACCCCACCAGCCAGGTGACCTGGGAATGCGGGCAGTCACAATACTCAAATACAAATTTTATTTTCCATTCACATCATGGAGAGCTCGTCTTCGGTTATCATAAATATTGCTATAGAAGAAACAGGCACAGTTTTCCTGAGAGTTAAAGGAATACCAAATACATCTCTCTCTTTTTTTGTCAGTTGTAGGGCCTGAACTCTGTCCCTCAGCTCTTCAGATCAAGGCTAGCTATCTACCACTTGAGCCACGGCGCCACTTCTGGCCTTTTCTGCTTATATGGTGCTGAGGAATCCAACCTAGAGCCTCATTCATGCATGCAAGGTAAGCACTCTACCACTGAGCCACCTTCCCAGGCCACCAAATACATCTTGTTTTACAACCATTTTACTGTACCTACCTTCCTCAGTTATACATGTGTTTGGCCTCTTTTCCTCTCAATGATATTTCACTTCAACCTCATCCTTGGGTTTTAACAAGTCCAATTCTGACATGCATTGGTAATCTTAGCTACTCAGGAAGCTGAGATCTGAGGATTGAGGTTCAAAGCCAGCCCAGGCAGGAAAGTCGGTGAGACTCTTATCTCCAACCAACTGGAGGGATGCTGTGGCTCAAAGTGAGAGAGCTCAGGGACAGCACCCAAGCCCCATGACTGACCAAAAAAAGTCCAGTTCAACCAGGCACCAGTGTCTCATGCCTATAACTCTAGCTATTCAGGCGGTTGAGATCTAAAGATTACAGTTCAAAGCCAACCAAAAAGTCTGCAAGACTCTCATCTCCAATGAACCACTAAAAAGCCAGAAGTAGAAATATGGTTCAAGTGGTAGAGCCCATCAGCCATCAGCAAAAATGCAGAGACAGTGCCCAGCTCCTGAATTCAAGCCCAACACCAACACATACACAAAAGTCCAGTTCAATGTATAATTAATTTTAGCTTCTCGGGGCTGGGAAGGTGGCTCAGTGGTAGAGCGCTTGCCTTGCATGCATGAGGCCCGGGGTTCAATTCCCCAGCTCCACATAAGCAAAAAGAAAAAAAGCCGGAAGTGGTGCTGTGGCTCAAGTGGTAGAGTGGTAGCCTTGAGCTGAAGAGCTGAGGGACAGCGCCCGGGCCCAGAGTTCAGGCTCCACGACGGGACCCAAAAATAAAAAATAATTTTAGCTTCTCTAACCACACAGATCATGATCAACTTGATAGTTGCATAATACAATGGAGAAGGGAGTGACCATCTCTTTTTATACCCCTTCCTGCTTTTCCACAGCCCTCTTACTCCAATGCTTCTGGTCTTCCTTCCTTCCCAGATTATCACACTTAACAAGGAATGGTTGGGAGTCCTTTGGATTGCTAGATGTCTTCGTTTTCTTTTTTTTTTGGGGGGGGGTGGTCCGGTGATGGGGCCTGAACTCTGGGCCTGGGCGCTGTCCCTCAGCTCTTCAGCTCAAGGCTAGCACTCTATCACTTGAGCCACAGTGCCACTTCCGGCTT
>NW_012267286.1:10181568-10192859 GCF_000151885.1 Dipodomys ordii
TGTGTGTGTGTGTGTGTGTGTGTGTGTGTGTGGACTCTGGGCCTACATTCTTCCTTAGCTCTTTTACTCAAGACAGGTGCTTTGCCTTTTGAACCACACCTGGACACAGCTCAACTTCTGGTTTTCTGGGGATTAATTGGAGATAAGAGTCTCACAGCCTTTCCTGCCTGGGGTTGGCTTCAAACTGCAATCCTCGGATCTCAGCCTCCTGAGTGGCTAGGATGACAGCCGTGAGCCACCAGCGTCCCGAGATCTTGTTTATTCTTTATGGGGCGAGCTGCGCGGGGACCGGGGCACCCGCAGATCACTGCTGCGCGCGCGACGAAGGCCGGGGACCGAGGCGGGGTGCGTCTCCCCGCTTCGATTCTCTGCGGGGTCGGGGTCGGGGGGTGGGGGGAGGAAGAGCCGCTCGTCGTGTACCTGATCTCGGATGGACTCCGTGGCCCTCCCCACGGTGGATGGAGAAATCCGCGGAGCCTGACGGACGGACGGGCGGACGGGGCAGGGGGTGGGCGTGGGGCCCGGCGCTCAGCTGACCCGGGGGGCTGGCCCCGGTCCCGAGGGAGGGCGGGTCCCGGGGTTCCGGGGCGGGGACAGCCAAAGCCAGCGCTGCACGGCGGAGGACGCGTGGCTTTGGTCGAGAGGTGTGGGGGGTGGTCTCCGCGGCGTGGGCTCCCGAGATGCGAATGCACCTGCTCGTGCTGCTGGCCGTGGGCCCCGCGGGCTGGGCGGCCGCGACGAGCAGCCTGAGCTTGCGCGGAGACTGGCGGCTGCGCAGCGGGAACGGCTCGCTGAAGCTGCCCGGCGCGGTCCCGGGCTGCGTGCACAGCGCCTTGATCCAGCAGGGCCTGATCCAGGTACGAGGCGCGGCCCGCGCGGCCCCCCGCGCCCCTCCCGCTCCCCTTTCCGCAGTGCTGGAGCCCCAGAACCGCCCGGCAACCCCCAAACTCCGGCCCTTGCTCGTGGGTTTGGCGCCAACTTCCCCTCACATCTGGTGATCTGGGGGGGGGGGAGGGAGCCCAGCTAGGGGGGTACAGGCTGGATGGAGAGACTTCGACCCAAGCTGGGGACCCCAGTCACTCAGGAAGGAGGAAGTTGAGAGAGAGAACGCCGTGGTCGCTGTTAAAAGAAAAAATGAACATGTACATAACTAATTATTTCCTCCTAAAAGATAGCTGCAGTGGCAGCAAGTCTGTCAAACCACAAAACAAAGCCTAAAGATACATTGTCATGCACACGGGATGGCAGTTAACGACTTAGTTATCACCCATGGAGAATTTTCTCTGACAGTGTGAGCTGGAAAGAAACATTAAAGAGAATTAGAACAAGGAAAGTTAACCTGGACGCTTGCTGGAGACAGTAATCTTTAGTAAAGTCAGTTTGCACTACCCCACGTCACGTCTCAGGGTTGATTTCCTTTCCTTTCCTTTCCTTTCCTTTCCTTTTCCTTCTCTTCTCTTTCTTTCTTTTGCAATTGCAACATTTAGTGGAGTCCTGATGGGAGCAGAGGAGGAGACTGGCAAGATTAAAAGTTGGAATTGTCAGTGTTAGCACAAACTTTAAATACTAGGATTGGTTGTGTGCAAGGCTAGAATCCAGGGCTTATACCAATAAGCTGTACACCCAGCCCTAAGCCTAAATACTTTTTTTCTTTTTAAAGATAAATTTAATGTGTTTCTATACTGAAATGTCCTATAGAAGTTAAGTTGAACTAACTAGATCACTAGATACCAATAAAATGAATTCTTAGCACATGAAGGAAAGCAAGTTATCAAATACTGTGTAATACCATCACAATCAATTCTCAAAATATAGCAAAATTGAAAATAATGTTGCATCGGCTAGGTATATGCTCTATTATTTTCTGTATTTCTGAATTTGTACTGTATATTGCAGACTTTTTCTTTTTTGTAAATCCTAATTTGTTTTAAAAACATTAATTTTGGGTCAGGTTCTGGGGATTGAACTCAGGGGCTTTTGCTTTCGCTTGACTTTTTCAGTTTAAGACTTGAGCCACAGCACCACTTCTGGCTTTTTGCAGGTTAATTGGAAGTGAATCCTACAGACTTAAGCACAGGCTGGTTTTCAACTGGCTTCTCAGATCTCAACCTTCTGAATAGCTAGGATTACAAACCACGGGTGATAGGCCTAAATTATTTCTATTTTTATTTTTTTGTTGGTTGTGGGGCTTGAACTCTGGGCCTGGGTGCTGTCCCTCAGCTCTTCAACTCAAGAATAGCACTCTACCATTTGAGCCACAGCACCAATTCTGGTTTTCTGGTGGTTCATTGGAGATAAGAGTCTCACAGACTTTCCTGCCTGGCCTGGCTTTGAACCTCGATCCTTAGATCTCAGCCTCCAGAGTAGCTAGGATTACAGGCCTGAGCCACTGGCACCTGGCTCCTAAATCACTTTTTAAGGCTGAGATATAAGTAAGTGTAGTTGTGCCCGGAGGTGGGGCGGGGGGGAGGTTCCAAGCCTCAGTATACACATAGCTTGAGGACCTATTTCCTGTCTGCAGCCTGTGCACAGAGTTTTGCAAACAGACTTGCTTCTTCCTTTATCTTTCTTCCATTTTTCTCCACCTGGGCTTCACACCTGCTGTGTTATCATTGTCTCCCATCTTCTCTTTGCTGGGAGGCAATGTACCAGAACGCCACACACTCCTGGGCTGCACTTGTTGTCCTCAATGTTCATAACAGCTCAACAGAGCAGGAGTGGATGAGATTGGAGCCAGGAGAAGTTAGAGAGTGCATGCCCAAGACCCTACAGCACCTTAGTTGACAGGCCATTTGCAACCCAGATGGCCCTGACTCCATAGCCTGGATTCTATCCTGTGCTAGGCTTAGTCATGGTGTCTTGGAAAGCCTTGTGTCTGTGAAACATTATGATCCACCATCAAGATTATCTCAGTTTAATTTAACCACAAGTTATCAACCAGGGTTATGCAAAATTTCCTATCCGGTATTCAGGAGTTGCTTTCTTTTTTTGTCAAAGTGTGTATCAGAAAGAAAGAGCAGGTTATAACTGACAGTGAGCACTGTCCTATGTGTATGTTTGGGTAAGCAATCTCAAATGTAAGTGCTTTATGTTCAGTTAACTAGCTACCTGTCGTGACGTAGACCGTGAGCTGCCCTTGGTGCCCCGAGGCTTCACTTGGGCCTGGTTGGAGGAAGCCTGGTTTGTTTTTCCTAGTCCCTGTGTACCTCATTTGACTTCTTGAATTAAGCCAATGAGAAACAATGACTGCAGCAAATCAGATTATTGCCTAGAGTTACTTACCAAGAAAGAATATAGGTCACGAGTCACTGAGAAAGGTTGCTCATATCATGAAATAAGTTAATTGGATATGAAAGTCTTACAGACTTTCCTGCCCAGTCTGACTTTGAACTGAGATCCTCAGATCTCACCCTCTTGAGTAGCTGGGATTACAGGTGTGAGCCACAAGTGCCTGGCTCCTTTTCCCCTTCTTTTGTTACAGGACTGGCACTTAAACTCAAGTCCTTGTATTGTCACTTGTCTCTTCTACTCAAGGCTGTCTACCACTTGAGCCATACCTCCACTTCTGGCTTTTGGCTGATTCATTGGAGATAAGGGTCTCACAGACTTTTCTGCATGAGCTAGCTTCCAACGGTGATCCTCAGCTCTCAGTCTCCTGGGTAGATAGGATTACAGGCAGGAGCCACCAGCATCCAGTGATCAGTTACCGTTTAGAAGGTCACTGCCAAGTGTGAAGATGAGGGCACAGGAGAGTAGAAGCATAGATTGCTGGGGAAGGGCCATCACAGTTCTATTGTCTGGGGCTGAAGCAGTGAAGTTGTGAGAATGGTTATGAGAACACGTGTTGAATGCAGAAACAAAAGGAATTATTTCGTTGCCTATGTTGGTAGATTTCATGTGGCAAGCAAGAGGAAGAGGAGGTTAGCTAAAGAAGGAGTTTTGACTTGAGACAATGATCAGATGGAATTTGCGTTTACTGAGAGGCTCTGTGACTCGTCTTGGCTGTTTGGCAGGTGACTATCTCTGTTTTCTGTACAGAATCCCTAATGTCTTCCCATTCTTCAAGGCTGAATAATCAAAGCCTGTAAAACAGAGCAACAACTGACTGGTGAGCAAGAGGAAAGGCATGCAGATAGTGTGTGTGTGTGTGTGTGTGTGTGTGTGTGTGTGTGTGTGTTGCGTTGTTCATCCTGAGTCTTGAACTCAGGGCCTGGGCACTGTCCTTGAGCTCCTTTTGCTCAAGGTTAGTGCTCTACCACTTGATCCATAGCTCCATTTCTGGCTTTTTCTGTGATTTAATTGGAGGTAAGAGTCTCATAGACTTTCCTGCTCGGGCTGGCTTTGAACCATGATCGTCAGATCTCAGCCTCCCTGAGTAGCTAGGATTACAGGCGTGAACCACCGGCGCCCAGCTGCTCAGTGCACCTTGATCAGAGTCACCTGTTCCATAAATCTCCTCCAACTGACTTCTCCCCACACGAGTCACCTCAAGTTTCCCACTTCCTAGCTCCTGGAAGAAGTAGAAGAGGTCCGTCTCACTAAGTAGTCTGCTTATCTTGGATAAGTAGGGGTAATTAATGGAATCCAGAAGCTCCCTGACAATTATACATGATAATCATGCTGTTTGTAGGCTCCGATGACCCATGATTTGTTGATGTGTGGTAAGAAGGGTAAATGTAAGTTATAAATATCAGCAGGAGGGTTGCACCCGTGACACGCTTGTCTCCAGCTGCTTACTCAGTCAGTAGCTCTGATGCTGTCACTGTGGACAGGGTTTGTGACATGTCACAAGTGTTGGCTAATGAGCAAGTGTGTGATCGCTCAGCTGGATCTCCTGGGTCTGAGTCACTGCTTCAGCATTATTTAAATAGCCATAGGAACTTTGCCCCCTGAACTCTGTTGGTAAATGGGAGCAATAACAACTTCCAGTGGGGTCACATCCCCACATCCAGGTCCAACGGGATCATTTCCTTGTTGTCCTATAGGAGAGCATATGTGGCGGGGGCCATCCCTGGGATGTAGCTAGACTTAGTGGTGGGACTTTGGGAAACCCATTTCACCTTTTGGGGTTTCTGCCTTCAGTCTTCTCTTTTCTTTTCTTCTTCTTTTTACTTTTCTTTTTTTTCTTTCTTTCTTTTTTTTTTTTTTTTTTGTTGCTGGTCCGGGTTCTTGAACTCTTTTGTTCAAAGCTAGCAATCTATCACTTGAGCCACAGCTCCATTTTTGGCTTTTTCTGCAATTAATTGAAGATGAAAGTCTCACAGGCTAGGTTTGAACCGTGGTCCTCAGATCCCAGCCTCCTGAGTAGGTTTGATTACAGATGTGAGCCACTAGTGCCCAGATGGTTTCTTCCTTTTTAAATTTAGTTAATTAATTTGTGCTGGTACTGAGGGTTTGAACTTAAGGCCTGAGCACTCTCATTTTTTTTTTTTTTTGCTCAAGGCTGGTGCTCTACTACTTGAACCACACCTCTACTTCTGGCTTTTTGGTAGTTAACAAAAGATAAGAGTCTTGTGGACTCTCTTGACCCAGCTGGCTTTAAACCACAATCCTCAGATTTCAGTCTCCAGAGTAGCAAGGATTATAGGCATGACTACTGGTTAGTACCATTTTAAAATGGTACTAACTGTTCATGTTTGAAGATCAGACTGTAGCTGCCAACTCTATAGTTAGCTGATACATTCTAAAATGTGTCAATAAATGATATGTTAATTTTGTGACATATTCAGCTGGACCAGAATCTTCTATTTTCACAAAAATGCTTGTCTCTTTGGGGGTTCTGCCTGCATCCTTAAGGAAGGTTTGTTTGATGATGTGGCACTGAGCATGAATGTCTTCATTTTGGCTGGGTCTGGCCTGTTGGGGTTTAGTCTGTAAACATCCAGAATAGCATCTATTTGGAGTCATGCAATATGAAGCCTTCAGAATTCTTTGAATCAGAGGGGGAAAAAATTAAGCTGTAAATTTTGTTTGTGTAGAGAAAATATACACAGGGTGATTGCCTCCTGCGGCTCAGTCAGCATCAGCCTGCAAGTAGGAGGGGTGGGCGTGACAAGACTGAGCTCGGCCAGTCAGATGGTGAGACCCCCCCTCCCTCATTGGCCTGTAGAGGTATGGGGGCGTGGCCCTCACACTTCCCCCCCTGTGGTATATTTAACTCTCTTGGACTATATCCACAGTGTAGAGTTATAAATAGGCTGAGCAGAGAGCTTGGTTGGTCAAACTAACAATCAAAGCAGTGTCCTTAAATATTTATTTCGTGTCTATTCACTGGTGAGGCCAAATTCTGCGTATGGGAAGACCAGAAACGGAGACAAGTTAGCTGGGCCTGCTACACACCATTTAACAGATCAAAACCTTATCGTTAACCAGAACTTGAAAATCAATTTGATGATTATCTGTTGTTAGTAAATCTCATCAATTACTTCCTTTCTGGGTAACTTTTTTTTTAAACATTTATTTATTTATTTATTTATTTATTTTGTCGGTCGTGGGGCTTGAACTCTGGGCCTGGGTGCTGTCCCTCAGCTCTTCAGCTCAAGGAGAGCTCTCTACCACTTGAGCTACAGCGCCACTTCCTGGGTAACTTATTAAAGTGTTTCTTCCCATTAGGCTCCATGTATTTTTCTTTTTTCTACCACTTGAGCCACAGTTCCACTTCTGGCTTTTTGGTGGTTCATTGGAAATAAGAGTCTCAGGGACATTGCTGTCCAGGCTGGGCTTTGAATGGGACCCTCAGATCTCAGCCTCCTGAGTATCTAAGATTACAGGTTTGAACCATTGGTACTTGGCTATATTTTTTTTTGTATCTATATTGGGACCTGGTGCTCTTATTTGTTTGTTTGTTTTTATTTTTCAATCAGGACTGGCACTCTACAGCTTGAGCAGCACCTCCACTTTCAGTATATTCTTCTCCATCATGGTACAAGCCAGTGGTTGTAGTGCATCTTGTGGGCTGGTGTCCAAACAGTTGCCCCACTGGCCACTGCTAGCCTAATGTGGTCATCCAGCTCTTCCCTGTGTAGAATGTAGATGAAGTTGGCTTTTTCCTTTGTCCTTCTGGTGTTATAGTCCCTAAGGACATGGCCTTTGGCCCTGTCCCTGATGATGGAAGAAGCTCCTTCTTGCACCATTTTCCTCTCTGTAGCTGTGGTGACATTTACAGAGAAACTGCCTCACAGGAGGTCTGGCTTCTAAGGCAAGGGGGTGACTGACATTCTCAGTAGAGGGTTGGGTACCAACCATGGCTTTGGAGGCCATAGGTCTATTGAACCCTGCCATTGCATCTCCAAAGCAGCCATGAGTGGTACTTAAGGGAATGGGCATGGCTGAGCTCCAGTATGACTCTTATTTATGAGCCAGGGCCATTCTTGACTCGCTGGCCACACAAACAGGCAGTCAGCTGCATTGGTGAGCTGTATTTGGGTCTGTGGGCCTCAGGTTGCTGGCCCGGTATGGGTGATCACAGAAACCTGAAGTTGGTAAGATCTGTGAGAAAAACGGTCTTTTCTACCAAAGTGAGTCATCATCTTAAGGGTCTAAAGTTAGGGCTCTTCTGGATTCTTCTTGGCAAAACTTGACTGCCCAAACTGTAAATGTTAGTCCCTCCTCTGGTTCAAAATCAAGTGTCAGCCAATCGTGAAGATGGTAACCTTGATACTCTGGCCAGTAGGAATGAAGGGGAGGGCCTTTAGGGTTAGGTTTAAACAGGAACTGACCTTGCTCTCCTCATGTTGTCTGTTACCTCTTCAGTGGTGCACTTGTACCCTTCTGCAGAAGTACAGATTTGCCTTGCCCAGAGTGCTCTTTGTTTCTGTGTTCTGGGTGGCAACCCTCTTGCCGTTTTGGGGAGCTCTTTTTTTTTCTAACAGATTGATTGATTCTCTGTGGAGATCCTTGGTGTGCCCACTCAGTAAAACCACGTGGAAAATAACTCTGGAAGTGTAACTGACTCCAAGGAGTGAGTGTTTTTGTGGACCTATGAGAAAAACCAGAACAGCCACTCTTAATCTATGCACATATTCTTTGATAATGCATCCCTATTATTTATATCTCAGAATTCCTTCATTTTAAGTATTCATTGGAATTCATCCCCTCTATCATCAATTTTTGTTGTTGTTTTACAGTATTGGGAGTCAAACCCAGGTTTTCACGTGTCAGACAAGCACTTTGCCCCACCTCTACCCACTTTTTTTGTGTTAACTGACCTGTATATTTATGAGTCAGAGTTCATTCTTTTTTTTTTCTTTTTTGTCAGTCATGGGGCCTGAACTCTGGGCCTGGGCGCTGTCCCTCAGCTCTTCAGCTCAAAGCTAGCACTCTACCACTTGGGCCCCAGCGCCACTTCTGGCTTTTTCTGCTTCTGTGGTGCTGAGGAATTGAACCCAGGGCCTCATGCATGTGAGGCAAACACTCTTACCACTGAGCCACCTTCCCAGCCCTGTGAGTTCGTTCATTTTTAGGTGATCAATAGCTATAGTAATTTTTTAAGTTATACTGTTGTATAAAGTTGTATAAAGGAGTTACCTACCACTCAACAAATCAATAGGAATATATCTTGATCGATGTCACCCCTTTCATCACTCAGTAATTTAATGATTTATGTTTGCATGTTTATCTTTACCTACCAAACTTTTTATTTTATATCAACAGGATCCTTACTACAGATTTAATGACCTTAACTACAGATGGATTTCCTTAGATAACTGGGTCTATAGCAAGGAATTTAAAATCCCTTTTGATACTAGGTATGTATATGTTTGTATATACCGTACTTACTATTATTTGAACATTTCTTTTATTGTTGTTTGCAGTATATATCAGAGAGTTGAGTTGGGTGAAAGCATGTATTGTAAAGAAGAATGCATGATGGATGTTCGTTCCATGTATAAAGATGGTGGCACTGGTCAGAAGTCATGAATTGGTCCTTAGGGAATTATTTTTCCAGTAGTTATACTGGAGTCACTTTGATCCAGTCAGGTCTCTCCTATAATTTTCTTTCTTTGCTGTTTTTCCTCCCCCAGTAACCAAGAGAGAGTACATATTTATAGTGCTGTTAGTAAGATCAGAGACATCGTTTGTCTCATGTGGTGCTAACCAGCCACTGACTGTGATCTTGCACTTCATGAGACCATGAGGAGAAGTGTATGCATTGCTTTCAGTAATGTTCTCTGCCATTATAAACAAGTTTGTCTGTATAAAACAGAATGTAGCCCAAGGCTATTCATCACCATTGTTACTAACTTCAAAAATTCTTCTATTTTGGGTCGGGAATGTGGCTTAGTGGTGGAGTGCTTGCCTAGCTTGCATGAAGCCCTGAGTTCTATTCCTCAGTAGCACATAAACAGAAAAAGCCCGAAGTGGTGCTGTGGGTCAAGTGGTAGAGTGCTGGCCTTGAGCAAAAGAAACTCAGGGACAGTGTGCAGGCCCTGAGTTCAAGCCCCTGGACTGGCAAAAAAAAAAAAAAAAAAATCCTCGTGTGTGTGTGTGTGTGTGTGTGTGTGTGTTTGTGTGTGTGTGTGTATACTAGTACAGGGATTTGAACTCAAGGCCAGAGCACTGTCCCTTACTTAGCTTTTTCTTTCAAGGCTGATGCTCTACTAGTTGGACCATAGGTCTAGTTCTGTTTCTGTTTGTTTGTTTGTTTGTTAGTTGTTTTTTAAAATACGTTTCTGGTTTTGTTTTTTTATATGTTTTTGGCTAATTGGAGATGAAAGTCTCCTGGACTTTCCTGCCTGGACTGACTTTGCACGTTGATTTTCAGATCTCAACCTTCTAAGTAGCTAAGATTATAGGCATGAGCCACTGGCACCCTGTTCCCTCTCAAACTGCATCGTGTCCCAGTGTTTCTCCTCCTGCCACACCATGAACCAGTCTAACGTGTCTTGGGCTCATCATGTCTTCTCATTGTCTCTCTGTGTTCAGTTATTTCTCTTGCTTGGGCCCCTCTCTCCTCATTTCCAAGTTTCCAGCTGTGCCTAGAAGGTAAGAGTGCACCTAGCAACAGACTTAATTCAGTCTCTTCCTAAGCCTAACCTGTTCATTTCCAATCTGTCGTATGTAGAAACTCTAGGCTCTGGGTCCCCAGATGTTGATGGTGCCATGACATGTTGTGCCCCCAAATGGAGAGTGTCTGTCATTCTTTGTCTCAGCAAATGAAGTTCTACCTTTGGAGAGTTAGCTTCCCTTTAATGGGGCCTACATGTCCCCCCAAGCCCACCTCTATACATTGTGGGGGATTCTCCCCCTCTCCCTGGGGCTCCCACCCCAAATTATGTATTTCAAACAAGTCTTTCACTTCAAGTAATTGAGTAGTTAATGTTCTTTGCACTTTTTCTCTGTGAGTTTCCCCCTCCCCCAACTCTCTTTCTCTTTCTCTGTGCATGTGCACTGGTTTTGAGTCTTGAACTCAGGGCCTGTGTGCTGTACCTCGGCCTTTTCCGTTCAAGGCTGGTCCTCTACTGCTTGAGCCACACCTCCACTTCTGGTGATTAATTGGAGAGAAAAGTTGTAGACTCTGCTTCCCATGATTCACTTCAAACTGTGATCCTCAGATTTAAGCTTCCTGAATAGCTAAAATTATAGGCATGTGCTAACAGGACCCAGTTTTCTGGCTTTTTTTTTGGGGGGGTCCGGTCATGGGGCCTGAACTCTGGGCCTGGGCACTGTCCCTCAGCTCTTCAGCTCAAGGCTTAACGCTCTACCACTTGAACCACAGAGCCACTTTCGGCTTTTTTCTTTTTTCTGCTTATGTGGTGCCGAGGAATCAAACCCAGGGCCTCAGGCATGCAAGGCAAGCACTCTACCACTGAGCCACCTTCCCAGCCCATGGCTTTTTTTTTTTTTAAAGCAAAGGAATATGTTATTGGGATATAATTCACATAAAACATAAGTCACTTGTTTAATGTAAGATCTGGTGGTTTTAGTATATTCACAGAGTTGTGCAACAAGCACCATATTCTATTTTAGAACATTTTTCTTATCTTCAAAAGAAAGCTGTGTCCATTAGCAGTTATTGTTCCTCTCCATCCTTCTTCCAGCCATACGCAAGCGCTAACTGGCTTTCTGTCTCTGGATTTGCCTGGTCTTCAAACTTCACATGCACTGAATTGTGTAAGCATCTATATTTTGCCCAGTAATCCTATCTGTTCAAGAGGCTGAGATCTGAGAATCACAGTTCAAACTGAGCCTAGGAAGGAAAGGCCATGAGACTCTTTTTTTGGGGGGGTCCAGTCGTGGGCCTGAACTCTGGGCCTGGGTGCTGTCCCTCAGCTCTTCAGCTCAAGGCTAGC
>NW_012267286.1:10193979-10230885 GCF_000151885.1 Dipodomys ordii
CTTTCTTTCTTCCTTTCTTTCTTCCTTTCTTTCTTTCTTTTTCTTTGTCAGTTGTGGGACTTGAATGTAGGACCTGGACACTGTCCCTTTATACTCAAGGTTAGCACTCTACCACTTGAGCCCCAGCTCCACCTCTGGTTTTCTGGTGGTTAACTGGAGATAAGAGTCTCACAGTCTTTCCTGTCCTAGCTGGCTTCCAACTGTGATCTTCAGATTTCAGCCTCCTGAATAGCAAGGATTTCAGGTGTGAACCACCTGGAACCATTTCTTGTTCCTCTCTCCCTTCCTCTCTCCTCCCTCCTTTCCTCCTTCCTTTCTTCTTTCTTTTCCTTTCCTTCTTCCTTTCGTCTTTCTTTTCCTTCTTTCTTCTTCTCTTCCTTCTTTTCTTTCCCCCCTCTTCCTCTCTTCCTCCCTTCCTCCTTCCCTCCTTCCTTCCTTTTTCCTTCTTTCCTTCCCTTTCCTTTCTCCCTCCTTCCCTTTCTCCTTCCTTCTCTTCCTGCTTCTTTCCTTCTCTCCTTCCCTCCCTCCTTCCTCTCTTCCTTCTTTCCTTCCTCTGTCTTCCCCTCCCTCCCTTCTTCCCTTCCGTCCTCTTTTCTCCCTCCCTCTTCCTCCATCCTTCCCTCCTTCCTTCCTGTCTTCTTTGTTTCCTTCCCTTTCCTTCCTTCCTATTCCTTTCTTATCTCTCTGTCTCCTTCTTTCCTTTCCCTCCCTCCCTCTCTCCCCCTTTCTTTTTTTACTCTCCCTCTTTCTTTACTTTCTTCTCTTCCCTCTCTTCCCTCCTTCCTCTCTCCTCTTTTTTCCTCTCTCCCCCCTCTTCTTACTATTTCCCTCTCTCCCTTTCTCTCGCTCCCCTTCCTCTCTCCCTCCCCCGACCTTGTGACAGGGTCTTGCTCTGTAGCCCAGGCTGGTTTAGGTGAAGAGTTCATTACATTTCAAGTGACCAATAGTTATTACGAGTAATTTATTTTTTGATGTATGCTCAAACTCATGCTCATCAGCCTCCTGCTTTGGCTTTACAGGTTCTGGAGTTACCGACAAGCCCCATCATGTCCAGCAAGGGTACATTATTTTTTACAACAAAAATAACTTATGACTTAGAAATGCATGCTAGGCATTCCTGAGAGTCAGGTTGTCATGAAGTGTCTAGAGACTTTTGACAGTTCAAGGCCACGTGCACATAGCCAAAGCGGACATTCCAGGACTAAAGATATTTTCTGCTCTGTTTCCCTGGGGCTATTATTCTGTCAGTAAAAATAGAAGGAGGAACCTAGAAATCTGGGTTTGGAGGCATCTAGATATAACTACAAGTGGACCACTCAGGTCTGTTGCGGTGTTCTAGAGGATTGCTTCCAGCCAGTGAGGCTAGTCCTAGATTTGAATTCCGTTTACATCTTCCATGCATTCTAACTTTCTCTACAAAATACATATGCAGAATGACTTCTCGATCATGGGTTGTTTGTTCTTTCCTTTCAATTCAGAGCTTTGATGTTTCCAACATCATCAGTGATGTGAACTCCCTGGAGCTGCGTTTCCAGTCAGCGGTCCGCTACGCAGAGCGGCAGAGCCAAGCTCATACCCGCTACCAGGTGCCCCCCGCGTGCCCTCCGCCTGTGCAGAAAGGCGAGTGCCACGTCAACTTTGTGCGAAAGGTAATGCTGCTCTTGCGACTGTATAGGCTCCTCTAGCCGTGAGCCCGGGGTGTACCTGCTCAGGCTAGGACGTGTTGGTTTGGACTCTCACACGCAGTACAGAATCTGCCTGGGCACTAGTGGCTCACACCTATAATCCTAGAAACTGAGGTCAAACATCACTAACTGCAAATGTAATTCGGTGGAGTTCTTGTCACAATTAAACACCCTCTCCCTGACAAAAATATCCAGAAGTAGAGCTGTGGCTCAAGTGATAGAGTACTAGCCTGGAGCAAAAAAAAATAAGCTCAAGGATAGCTCCCAGGCCCTGAATTCAAGCCCCAGGACACCCTTAAAACAAAACAACCACCAAAAAACAGTAGAGAATCTCCTGATCTCTCAGTAGACTTAAACTTTTGCATTTGAACCCAAAAGATGACATTTAGGGACACTCGGTGTTTCCGTTTCCTTCCTGAAGCATGTTTCAGAACATAGATAACACCAAGAAAAGGAGAAAAAAAATGTGCCTGATTATGTAACTTTATATATAAAATTTTATTATTTTTATAGTTTTTATGGTACTGGTATTTGAATCTTACCTTCAATTAAAAAACAGTTTGGTGCTGGGAAATTGGCTTAGTGGTAGAGCGTTAGTGTAGCATGCATGAAGCGCTGGGTTCGATTCCTCTGTACCACATACATAGAAAAAGCCAGAAGTGGCGCTGTGGTTAGCCTTAAGCAAAAGAAGCTGAGGGACAGTATGCAGGCCCTGAGTTCAAGCCCCAGGACTGGCAACAAACAAACAAACAAAAACTAAAACCTCTCTATTCCTCACTTTTACCATAATAATAAAAACTTTAAAACAAACGAGCTGGTAATGGAGGCATGACTCAAGTGCTAGGGTGCCAGCTTTAAGTGAAAAAGCTAAGGGAGAGTACAGGCCTCTGAGTTCAAGTCCCAGTGCCTGCATGCATACACACACGTGTGCGCGCTCACACACACATGCACACAAAAGAACCATTTCCTTCCTTTGAGCTGAAACGTTGGTAATTGTGTAATATGACATTGTATGTCTTGATTCCTCAGGTAGGTAATCATGCCAATAAGATTGGTTACAATCTCTGCCAATCATGTCAGTGATTGTTTTGACATCTACGTTCAGAAACAAGGACTTCTTGATTCATAATTCAAGAGGGAGGGGTGAAGAAGTCTAGCTAACTGTTTAAAACATTTCCGACAGTTCCTCATTCTTTATCGTTATATTTAGCATAGTGTATAGGTCTAGAGATGTTTCAGAGAGATAGGAAAAGAATATCTAGTGAAACATAGTTGTTCATGCCTGTATTTGAAGCATGCAAGAAGACAAGCTGAAAGAGAGAGAGAGAGAGAGAGAGAGAGAGAGATACTGTATTGTTCCAATGTAGTTTGCTTTTGAAGAATATAAAACTTCGTAATTGGATTTCAAGGTCTTAGAACATCACTGTCAAATTTAGCTACACTGCCTAGGTAGAGAGACTTGGACTATTGTAATCATTTTCTATTGTGTATTGTGAGCTACACCCAAGTTTTTGGATCCTAGCTGCATTTGTTGGCCCTGTTTCTGCCAGACCTGCATGAAGTGTGGTTTTGCAGGGTGCCTCTGGCTCTCAGCATCTGCTGAGGGGAGAGGTGCTGCGGACCTCGCTGTGGTCCCCGTGGGCCATGGCCAGGGCTGAGGGCTGATCTGGAGCTCATTGGTTCTTGGCAGGCCCTGTGCTGCTGCAGGACACAGCAGCTGGCTCGCCCTAGGCCAGCGGAGGGCAGGAGAGCGTGTCCAAAGCAGAACATGCAGACTTTCCCATCTAATTTTGGAAATGACATCATCTCTGCTCCTTCGGTTGGTAGTTTGTGGATCTCTTTGTTTAGTACATACTTGGAGAGAAGAACACATGGTGTGAGCACCAGGAGGGGCTAATTATGTCACAGTATGGCACGTGTGTGTGCACACATTCATGTATTCACACAGAGTTAGGGACTCAACTATGTTCCTCAAATTCTCATGTTGTAACTTCCCATGTTTCAGAATGTAACTCTATTTTGGATAGTCTCTGTGTGTGTGTGTGTGTGTGTGTGTGTGTGTGTGTGTATACCAGTACTAGGAGTTGAATTCAGGGCCTGGATAATGTCCCTGAGCATTTTTGCTCTACCACTTTAGCCACAGCTCCAATTCTTGCTTTTTTGGTGGTTACTTGGAGATATGAGTTTCATAGATTTTTCCTTCTCCGGGTTGATTTTGAATCTTGATCCTCAGATCACAGCTAAAGTTATAGTAGCTAAGATTTGCAGGCGTGAGCCACCAGTGCCTGGCTCGAGACAGTCTTTAAAAAAAGGCGTGTAAGTTAAAATGAGGTGGTTAGGTTGAACCCTAACCCAGCACCACTGGTGTCTTTGTAAGAGGAAATTGGATGCTCAGGGAGACGACAGGGCTGCCACCTGGGCACGGAAGACCAGGAGAGACAGCGGGAAAATGGCTGCCAAGGCGAGAAACACTTCAACCACCCAAACCTTCAGATGCTTTGATCCGGGACCTGTGGCTCCTGACCAAGACAAGATGAATTTCACCAGGCAAAGCCAAGTAGTGGATGGTGTGGTTGTGGCAACTTTTTTTAACAATAATTTTTTTATTGAGATTAATTGATTACATACATTTCACAGTATTGTGGGATAGTGATATTTAAAGTCACAAACACATTTTAACCTTCACAAGGCAAATGGTCATTATCATGGTCTATAATGTTTGTGAATTCTTCGAGCTTTGACTATACAACTATTTCTTCCACATCGGGTGATATGTGTGATTGTGGCGACTTTAGCAAACCCATATGCAGGTTCATAGGTCATCTTTGAATGAAAGGGCTGTCATAATGTTTAAACTTCTGAGTAATCTATGTGTCTTCTTTTTCTTCTTCTTTTTTTTTGCCTTGAAATCATAGGAACAGTGCTCCTTTAGCTGGGACTGGGGCCCTTCTTTTCCAACCCAGGGAATCTGGAAAGATGTGAGAATTGAAGCCTATAATATTTGTTATCTGAGTTACTTCACATTTTCCCCAATATATGGTAAGCTAACAATAGCGATTTCTTGCCTTTTTTTTAAAGTCTTGTCTTTGCTACTAAATTTAAATTTATAATTTGAATATATAAATAAACTTTTCAGAGACCTAGTTTTTAAAATAATGTGACACATCCAATGTATACAAGAGAAATAGATACAGACTGTGACTTGTCATAAAAGTTTATAATACACCAGGCACCAGTGGCTCATGTCTGTAATCCTCACTACTCTAGAGGCTGAGATCAGAGGATATCAATTCAAAGCCAGCCTGGCAGGAAAATCCTTGAGACTGTTATCTCCAATTAAGCACTGGAAAATCAGATGTGTCACTGCTCAAAGTAGTAGAGTTGTAGCCTTGAGTGAAAAAACTCAGAGACAGAGCCCAGCCTCTGAGCTCTGCCCCAGATCCCAGCCACTTGAACATCTCTATTTCTGGCTTTTTGGTGGTTAATTGGAAATAAGAGTCTCATAGACTTTCTTGCCCAGGCTGACTTTGAACTGCAATCTTCAGTTCTCAGCTTCCCGAGTAGCTAAAATTACAGCCGTGAGCCACCAGCTCCCAGCTCATCCTTATTTGGGGGGAGATTTTTTCATTAGGTCTTTTTGCCTTTGTTTCAATTTTGAGGATTTTTTTTTTTTTTTGTCGGCTGACAAGAAGCTCTTGCCATCCACGGAAGAAAGGGAAGACAGCTGTTATAACTATGCGCCTGTCTTTCTGGCCATTTCAAATATTAGTTCTTTGAGAAGCAGCTGCTTAAATCTGCCTTGGAATTCTGATGGGAGTCTGGGTCAGTATCTACGTCGGGATTTCCACATTCCATGATTGGGTTATGGCAGTGTGGCGCCATTGCTTTTTCTTTCTATGCTCAGGACCCCTGAGAGGAGAGAGCTGCAAAAACTCAGCATGGCAAAGAGAATCTAGGCAGCTCACTCCGAACAGCCCTCTCCACCAACAGGATGAAGCCTCGTTTTCATTTTTCATAAGCAAACTACTGGCATTTATAGATCTGTCCCCTGCTGACCTGAGCAGTCTCTGTCAATGCCCTTCCATTTCTTTACTTGTCCTTAAACCCCACCTGCCACTACAGTTCTTAACCATTTTCTCTGTGCATTCTTTCTCTAAGTGCATAGAAATAGAATTCTGTTGTTTTCTGGCCTGGGGAATAATTGTTAGTGCTTGTCAGTGTTTACAAACAGTAATTATTCAAAAGTATCCTTCCCTTGTTAGACAGAAATGCTCCACGCTATAATCCTGACTACTCAGGAGGCTGAGATCTGCCAATTGTGGTTCAAAGCCTGGGCAGGAAAGTCCTTGAGATTCTATCTCCATTTAACCACCAAAAAGCCATAAGTAGAGTTGTGGCTTAAATGGTAGAATACCAGCCTTGAGCAAAAATGCTAAAAGAGAACCCTGAGTTCAAGCCTTAGTACTTGTATAAAAGAGAAGAAAGGAAGGAAGGAAGGAAGGAAGGAAGGAAGGAAGGAAGAAAGGACGGTTGCTATTTTCATGCTTTGGGGGTTCAGAGCTGAGATTTTGAGGCATGGAGTTGCTACACAGCCATTCTATAGCTGGTGGAGGGTCTTTTCCTTTTTTCTAAAGATTCTCTTATTAAGAGGCCAACCTCTCCTTGTAATTCCCAGCAAAGGCTGTGTTTCCTATGAAGTGTGAATTCGGACTGTGAAAGGCAAATCCTACCTTTGCTGTTATTTTTCCTAACTGTTCATGTATGAGTCCTGCCAGGTCCCGCTGATGAGTGTGGACATGTTAGCATCGTTTTTTAGTAGCTGCCTCCAAAGGGGCAGACGGAAGGAAATGAGCACTAGAGCCAAGCAGCTCAGGTCCTTGTCCTGAGCTTTGGCTGAGGAGACTGAGCAGGAATGTGGGGAGCTACCTTAGCTACAAGGAGAACTTCTAATGGCTCTGGGTTCTTTGACTATAAATTAAATAGTTTTTTACAAAATAGGTTTAAATGTGGAAGTACCTCATTCCCTTGAAGCCAGACATCATATGATTAGATGTTGATATTGATGTGCATTCCTCATGGATGCTAGACAAGTGCTTTACTACCGAGCCATGTCCTCAGCTTTGTTTTAGAGAATGTTAAAGTCTAATACATTTGGCACAAACTGGATTTGTCTTATGATACTTTGATCCTTTGGATAGCAGAATAGCACTTATTTATACAGGCTGGGTATCTTCTTATTCTTTCTAGAACCTTCCATCCAGGTTAGACACTGGTGCTTTGTGAACCTACCACTGAAAGTTCCAAATGCCACTGGAAAAAGGGAAGTTGATATAAAATATATAATTTTAGTTATTGTTCAGAATGAAGAGTTAACTTCTATAGACCAAAATAATATTCCCACTGAACTTGTTAAGACAGAATTGTGAGGCACTTCCTGGTTTAGAAAATGTTTTGGTCCTGGGCTGGGAAGGTGGCTCAGCGGTAGAGCGTTTGCCTTGCGTGCATGAGGCCCTGGGTTCGATTCCTTAGTACCACATAAGCAGAAAAAAAAAGCCAGAAGTGGTACTGTGGCTCAAGTGGTAGAGCGCTAGCCTTGAGCTGAAGAGCTGAGGGACAGCGCCCAGGCCCAGAGTTCAGGCCCACAACTGGACCCCCCCCCCAAAAAAAAGAAAATGTTTTGGTCCTATCTTCAATGAATCCTAAAAAATGCAGGATTATGCTTATCATATACATATATGTATATATATTTTTTCTCTTTATGCTATAGATAACACTGCCCGGGCGTGGAGTCTTGAAATAGAATCTTCTTTTGATGTTATCAGTTCAAAACCAGTTGGTGGCCAAGTGATTGTAGCCATCCCTAAACTACAAATACAGAAGACATACAACATCACTCTGCAACATGGGAAAAGGACTGTTAAGCTGGTTGTGAAAATTAACAAGGTTAGTACCTGGACTTTCTGACAAGCAGTGCACGAAAGCAACCATTGCTCAACAGAAATGGGGAGAGAGAAGGGACAGACTATGAAAAATCCACTCTGTTATTTTCCTTCATTTCCCACTCTCTCTTTCTCTCTCTTTCTTTCTCTCCCTCTCTCTCTCTCTCTCCCCCCCCCCCCTCTCTCTCATTTTGGGGTTGGCCGTGGGGCTTGTACTCAAGGCCTGGGCACTATCTCTGAGCTCTTTTACTCAAGGCTAGTACTCTACCACTTTGAGCCATAGCACCACTTCCACTCTAGTGGTTTATTGGAGATAAAAGTCTTACAACCTGGCCAGGCTGGCTTTGAACCACAATTTTCAGATCTCAGCATCCTGAGTAGCTAGGATTACACGTATAAGCCACCAATGTCCAGCCATTTTCTGCTCTATTTTTTTTTTTTTTTTGGTCAGTCGTGGGCCTTGAACTCGGCCTGATCACTGTCCCTCAGCTCTTCAGCTCAAGGCTAGTGCTCTACCACTTGAGCTACAGCGCCACTTCTTGTTTTCTGGTGGTTTATTGGAGATAAGAGTTCCACAGACTTTCCTGCCCGGGCTGGCTTTGAACCATGATCCTCAGATCTCAGCCTCCTGAGTAGTTAGGATTACAGGTGTGAGCCACAGGTACCCAGCTTTTCTGCTCTATTTTTAACTTCTCCTTTTGTGAGTATGAGCTCAGGATTGATTTTTCTCAAATTTAAAGAAGAAAATGGTGATAGTGGGATTAACTTGGCCACCTTGCTTCTCAAGAAGTCAGTTTTGCCAGGTAGTAGTGCTGGGGGTGGCTTGTGCCTGTAAGCCTAGCTACTCAAGAGGCTGAGATCTGAGGGTCTCTGTTTGAAGCCAGCTACAGCAGGAAAGCCTGTGAGACTCTGATCTCTAATCAACAGAAAAGCCAGAAGTGTAGCTCAAGTGATAGAGCACTTGTCTGGAGCTAAACAGCTAAATCAACCGTGTCCAGGTTCTGAGTTCCAGTCCCAGTATTGGCTCTGAGTTCCAGTCCCAGTATTACTCTACACAAAGAGTGTAGAGTAAATGTGAGCTTGATAGAGTGAGAAGAACAGTTTTTTTCCCCCCGAATACCCATGTTATTCCGTTCTTTCCCCTTCAATTGCAATGTACTTATCTCAAAGTAAGTTGGCCTTAAAATATTATAGTGTGTTGGCATGATGTGGCATAATATAGAGTTATACTGTTTTAAAACCTAGAGTTTCTACGCTTGATTCTGAAAAATGCTCTAATGATTACCATGTTCTAAGTGATTCTTTCTTTCTGAAAATATGGGATCTTCCTTGAAGTAACATATCTATTTTTTTAAAAGAATATTGCTGTGGAAACTTGGTGGCCCCATGGGCATGGGAACCAGACGGGGTACAACATGACGATTCTTTTTAAACTGGATGGAGGCTTAAACATTGAGAAATCAGCTAAGGTAAGCTGAACTAATGTTTTTAAAGTTTTATTTCTTGATAAAATAGCAATACAAGCATTTGAAGGAAAAGAAGAAACTAGCAGAACTTATAAAATCCCTGCTCAGAGTGGTTTTATATCACTCCAAAGCTTCTCTGTGTATATACTTATATTTCTTATTTTTATTTTTTGCCAGTCCTGGGGCTTGAACTCAGGGCCTGGGTACTGTCTCCGAGCTTCTTTTGCTCAGGGCTAGCACTCTATCACTTGAACCACAGCACCACTTCTGGCTTTTTCTGTTTATGTGGTACGGAGGATTTGAACCCAGGCTTCATACATGTTAGACAAATGCTCTACCATTAAGCCACCTTCCCAGCCCCTATATTTATATTTTTAAATGGATCAGACCTTACCTGTTATTTTGGTATTTTATTTTCTCTCTTTCTTTTTCTATCTGTCTCTCACTCTTTCTCTCTTTTTTTCCAGTGCTGGAGTTTGAACACAGGGTCTCACATATGCTAGACAAGCATTCTACCATTAAGCTACATTGTCATTACTCCCATTTCTCCTTTTAAATTGTACACTGTATCTAAGTAATACACATGTATAACTTTAAACATTGCTTGAGGCTTCACATGCAAAATAGGATCCCTAGCTTAACTCTTCTAATTCCTATTTCCTAAATCCCAGAAAATTAAAACACCACCTCATTAACTTTTACTTATTCTTTTGCTATTTACCTTTATTTTCCAAAATACCATGCTTCTACTGACTAGTGTTTTCTAATTTTTCTAGTCCAGATTGGGATTTGGTTCTAAGAACTGGAACAATCTGCACATTTTTTTACTTGTTAGCTATAGGTTGCTTAAGCCATTAAGTGGTATTTCTTTATATAAAAAGACTAGGGACAGCAAAAATGAGCGGTTGGGTCTGGTTTATAATAGTCATTGCATAATAGCAACTATGTTTCCTCCTTCCTGACTGCCTCCCTTCCTCCCTCCCTTCCTTCCTTCCTTCCTTCCTTCCTTCCTTCGTTCCTTCATTCCTTCGTTCCTTCCTTCTTTCCTTCCTTCCTTCCTTCCTTCCTTCCTTCCTTCCTTCCTTCCTTCCTTCCTTCCCTCTCCCTCTCTTTCTTTTGACAATACTGGGACTTGAACTCAGGGCCTGGGTACTATCCCTTAGCTTTTTTGTTCAAAGCCTGTGCTTGAATAACACTTGAACTACAGTTCCACTTCCAGCTTTTCTTTGGTGATTAATTGGAGATTAGAGTCTCACGGACTTTCTTGCTCAGGCTGACTGTGACCCTGAATCCTCAGATCTCAGCCTCCTGAGAAGCTAGGATTACAGACATGAACCACTAGCACCTGGCCTTCTCTGTTTTTGTTCACTCCTGCTCCATTTCTTCTGAGACCGTGTGTATATGTGTATGTGTGTACAGCAGGAGGCCCATGTTCTGGTCTTGTGTGAAGGGCATTTATTCCCATGTCTCAGAGAGGGTGTGGGCTCTCTTACATGTTCATTTGCTGGGTCTTCATGAGAATGGTAAAAGTAGGGAGTCATTCCAGCTTGCTTCAGAGCAAAGGAGAGAACATGTGGTAGCTCATTCTTTACCCCTTAGGCCAATATGCTTGCATCATTGTTTATTGATGTGAAGATGTCAGCGTGTAAAATGAGGGGCAAAAGTGGTGGAAAAGATGTACTGCCCACCCCCTGCATCCTGGCACATGTGTGAAACATGAGGTTGAAGCATTCCTTATTTTTGGAGGCTCATTTGGTCATCAGTATTGAGCACACTATGTGTGTGGGTGCTGTGCCAGGGATTGCTGGTACATCTTGGGATTAGACACTGCTCTCATTTCTCCATGAAACCTTACGAGTGCCAATACTCTGGTTGGGAAGTGGAATTGATTGAAGAAACACTTGTAATAAAAAAAAATAATGGAGGGCTGGGAAGGTAGCTTAGCGGTAGAATGCATGCCTTGCAAGCATGAGGCCCTGGGTTAGATTCCTCAGCACCACATAAACAGAAAAAGCTGGAAATGGCGCTGTGGCTCCAGTGGTAGAGCACTAGCCTTGAGCTGAAGAGCTGAGGGACAACGCCCAGACCCAGAGTTCAGGCCCCATGACCAGCAAAAAAAAGTAATGGACACTCTAGAGAAATAGAGGCTTGTAGAGTGGGGGATTCTGGGAACACCACTGGGGCAGGCAGTGCCGTGTTCTGAGGAGTAAGTTGAAATTTTCAATGTAGCAGAGCATTGATTTCATCTAGGGTCCAGTTCATTTTCTCCATTGATTAAAGAATTAAAGGGCAGGAAAAATGTTTGAATCAGGAAAGTGTTTGAAGTAGACAGAAACAGGCTTATATCAAAGTGAAAGTAACAGGAAAAAATACACCAAACAAGGCAACCCAAAATCAGTAGCTTTTCTGTATATCAACAATGTACTAAGGCTAAGGAAAAAACTCAGGAAAATAATTTCATTCACAGTAGCCACAAAAAAAGCCCTGAAGTATAAACTTAATCATAGAGGTGAATAAAAACCTCTCCAAGGCAAACTGTAAAAACCCTAGAGAAAGAAATTGAAGACAGCCTTGAGTGAAAAAGCTAAGTGCCAGGGCCCGAGCTGTGAGTTCAAGGCCCATTTCCAGCAGAGAGAGGCAAAAAGGAGAGAGAAAACATGTGAAATTTGCATTTCCACACAAATTGCTTGGTAGCAAGTAGGAAAATTAACATTGGACTACTTATTGCGTTGCTACAAAACTGTGCTTCCGTTTTTAGAAGTCAATTTTGCTTTCATAAATTTGAAGTCAAATATTTAATTCTTTTCTTGACAGGTTTATTTTAGAACAGTAGAACTTATAGAAGAGCCTATAAAAGGATCTCCTGGTCTCAGTTTCTACTTCAAAATCAATGGATTGCCCATATTCTTGAAAGGCTCCAACTGGATTCCAGCAGATGCCTTCCAGGATCGAGTAACCTCTGACTTGTAAGTTTCTGGCTCTGTGTATGTGTGTGTGTGTGTGTGTGTGTGTGTGTGTGTGCGCGTGTGTGCCAGGCTTGGAGCTTGAACTCAGGGCCTGGGCACTACCCCCTGAGCTTTTGTGCTCAAGGCTAGTGCTCTACTACTTGAGCCACAACTGTACTTCTGGCTTTTTGCTGGTTAATTGGAGATAAGAATATTGAAGACTTGTCTGCCTGGGCTGGCTTCAAACTGCAATCCTCAGACCTCAGCCTTCTGAGTAGCTGGGATTACAGATGTGAGCCACCGGCACGTGACTACCATCAGGATTTTTTTTTAAGTATGTAATTTTAACAGAGATTTAAAATGTGTCGCTAAAATTGTTTAAAAATATATTACCACATTTCTAAAATAACAGCTATTTGCTGATTTATTTTTATAATTTCTTCTGCAGGTTGCAGCGCCTTTTACAGTCTGTGGTGGATGCCAACATGAATATACTTCGGGTGTGGGGAGGCGGGATTTATGAGCAGGATGGATTCTACGAACTGTGTGACAAGCTAGGAATCATGGTGAGTAGTGGGTAAGTTAGGGTGTTTCAGCATGGCCCCAGTGTGGGGTAGACACTGTGCTTTGTTTCTCTGCGTGGTCAGGGGAATAGTGACATGGTATAAACTCAGAACCACATTCCTAACAAATTCGGTTATCTATGTGTGTATTTATTTGTTTGTTTGTTTTATTTTTGAAAGTCCTGAGATAAAACTCAGGGCCTGAGTGCTGTCCCTAAGCTTTTTCACCTCAAGGCTAATGCTCTACCACATGAGCCACAGCTCTGCTTTTTGCTCTTTTGTGTGTGATTAGTTGGAGGTAAGATCTCATGGACTTTCCTGCCCGGGCTGCCTTGTCCATGCTCAGAGAGTCCATATGTGGTGGAGTCAAAATTCTCATTAAGATGGACTGTTGGGCTGGGAAGGTGGCTTAGTGGTAGAGTGCTTGCCTTGCATGCATGAGGTTCTGCGTTTGATGCTTCAGCACCACATAAACAGAAAAAGCAGGAAGTGGTGCTATGGCTCAAGCCTTGAGCTGAAGAGCTCAGAGACAGCTCCCAGGCTCAGGTCCTGTTCACTGTCCCTGAGCTTTTTTGTTCAAGGCTGGTACTCTACCACTTTGAGCCATAGCTCTTCTTTTAGTTTAAGTCTCTGGAGGATAAGAGTCTCATGAACTTTCTTGCCTGGGATGTTTTCGAACCATGATCTTCAGATCTCAGCCTCCTGAGTAGCTAGGATTACAAGTGTGAGCCATCAGTATCCAGCTTTTAACTTCCGTATCAGCTGGCCTTCTTCATTATTCATTGTTTCAGTATTACAGTGAGCATTTTGGTTGTGTAAAGATAATTCCATAGTAAGTATGAGTTGTTTTTTTTTAAATAATCGGGTACATCGTGTGTGTGTGTGTGTGTGTGTGTGTGTGTGTGTGTGTGTGTGTGTGTGTGTGTACGTACTAGGGTTCGAAACAGATACTCAACAACTGAGCTAAGTTTATTAACTATTATTAAGTGTCTCTTAATCACAAAGTTTATGAACTGTTATTAAGTGTCTCTTAATCACAAATGCTGGGTGGAAATTAGAAATGAAGAGAAAACTGGGAAAAGTTGCATTCTGTTTTCCCTCAACACCCTTGTTCTTTATAAATTCTCCTTTCTTATCTCTTGTGTCTACCTGATGTTTGCTTGGGGTTTCTAACCCTAGCTCAGTTCTGGAACATTCTGAGGTCTGGAAATGCCTCTTCTGTGGGTGCCATTCATCAGGGATCTGCGATTTCCTTTATGTGGAAAGCGACTGTCCCAAGTCCAGAAGGAAGCCTTCCTGTCCCTGTAAGAAAACCTGGAAGTGCTTTGTCTGCTTTTTTGGTTTACAGGTGTGGCAGGATTTCATGTTCGCCTGTGCTCTTTATCCAACGGAGAAGGACTTCCTGAGCTCAGTGGGAGCAGAAGTCACTCACCAGGTACATTGTTATCACCTGTGATCAGAGAAAACATGCATGTTTTAGTTTTGCAAGGTCACCTTATTTCTCTGATCTTTATTAAACCCCATGAAAAATTCCACCATCAGATAATTGGTGCCTTAGGCCTTTCCAGTCAGTATTCACAACACCTTTTTGCTGAACAACTCCTGGATTTATAACCAGTCCCAGAATCACTGCCTTCCTTCTCCCATCTACCTGTTTACCTGGCTTCTCTGCTTGGAGCATCACAAATAGAATCCATTCAAACCCCACTTAGCTCCTTTCCCCAGCCTCATGTTTACAGTTCTTCCAAATGATAATGCCATGGCAAACAATAATGTCAGCCTGAGTTGTTCTGGACCAAAACTTTAAGGTGCTTCTTGACTCCATGTCTCACTTTGCATTCTACATACATCTGTTTGTATGTGTAGATATGGGAGCATAAGAAAGTGATGCTATGCTGTCTCTACCCATTGAAAAGGCCTAGAAACAATGGTCAACTTAGTGATACTGAGTATCGTTACAGTGAAATAGTCTTTTATGAAGAGAAAGGCTTCTGCCAAGTGTGGTGAGGTGTTCCTGTCATTCCAGCTACTTAGAGATTAAGACAAGGGAATCACTGGAGTCTAGCTCAAGGCAGCCTGGGCAGCACAGTGTGACTTTATCTCAAGAAAAAACAATCAGCCAAGCCTGGCGATGCATATCTGTAATCCTAGCTATTCACGAGGCAGATATGGGAATATCATGTTGGGAGCTGGCCCCTTGCCAAAGCAGGAAACCCTATCTGAAAAAGAGAACCAGCAGTAGAGCACTTGCCTAGCAAGCATAAGGTCTAGAGTTCAAACCTAAGTACCACCCACAAGAAAAAAAAAACAACAAAAAACAAACAAACCAAAAAAACACCTCCACGCCACACAAAACACAGGTGTTATTTTGAAAAGGGAAACGTTTCTCCTACCGTTTCGTGTATCTGTTTTTTAGCTTCTTGCTGTAAGAAGAGCTTTGGTATCTCAGTGATGTAATAGGGCCCAAACCTACTGCAGAAAAATGTCCCTTGACCACTCCCTCCTGTGTCTTTCTCAAAGACTTAATTGTGTGCCTCTGCTTGTATGGATGGAAAGGCAGGGCTTGGCCTTGCCTATCCTGTGAAGAACAGATCCAGATGGTGTCTCTGGAGGCCGGGCTTCTCAGCGGGTTCGCTAGTGTGCTCTTCTGCGCTCTTTTTGGAATGTCCTCTACTTCAATTGGTTCCATGGGACGTGGCATGGGAAGCTGGTTCAGGAAAAGTCCCAATCTACTCTTCTAATGCTCACTTGTTTTATAAAACTTTCTCTAAGTCTTCTTCTACTTTCCTCTCTGTCTCTCTCTCTCTTTTTTTTTAAATTGTGAAAATACCGTACAAAGGGATTACAATTACATGGGGAAGATAACGAGTACATTTCTTATCAAGCATTGTTGTTGCCTCCTCCTTTGTTTCCCCTTCCCATACCCCCCCCAACCGATCCTCCCCACCCTCCACCAAAGTTGTAAAGTTTGTTTTTCGACATAACGACTTGTACATCTCATTGTTGCAATGGGTCCACCTGTATCCATATTTAAACTATTTGTTTTTTCCCTTCCCCTCCACATCTGTCTCTCTTTCTTTTGTTTTGAGTTTTGTTGGTACCAGGTTTCTTCTTTTGAACTCAGCTGGTGCTCTTATCACCTGAGCCACGCCTCCAGTCTAACATTTTGCTGGCAAATTGGAGATCAAGTTGCACGGACTTTTCTTCCCAGACTAGTAAAGATCCCAGTCTCCTGAGAAGTTAGGATTCTAAGATGTCAATCACCAGCAGTTTTTTTTTTTCTTAATGTCTTAAAAGAGGTTATATTTTCATCAGCTTTTAATACAGCAGAGAAAAGGAATGCTGTCTTATCAATGTTAAATCTAGGTAAGAGGAACTTCAGAGGATTCATAAACTATCTCCACAAAACATTTTCTAGTGAGTATCTGGCTATAACTAGCTCTTCAGTTAAGCACTGGAAAGTTATTTTGTGTGTTTTTAATTTTCAGATCAAGAGATTGAAGTCTCATCCTTCTATCGTCCTGTGGAGTGGCAATAATGAGAACGAGGCGGCACTCATGATGAACTGGTATTCTATAAATCCCAGTCAGTTGCACACCTACATCAAAGACTACGTGACTCTCTACGTGAGAAACATCAGGGCACTTGTCCTGGAAGTAAGGAGTGGGTCTGTAATGCAGCAGAATTTAAGAATGTGCCGTTAGCTGGGCATTGGTGGCTCACGCCTGTAATCCTAGCTACTCAGGAGGCTGAGATCTGAGGATTGTGGTTGGAAGCCAGCCCAGGCAGGAAAGTCCTTGAGATTCTTATCTCCAATTAACCACCAAAAAGCCAGAAGTGGCTTCAATAGTAGAGTGCCAGCCTTGAATTCTAGCTCTAGTACTGGCACATACACAAAAGAGAGGATGTGCTCTTGCATTGAATAAGGTAAATATGGGTATAGTGTGTTTTATGCTCCTATTTAGAGCAGTCTTCAAAAGCATCATTGGAATTCCAACTCTCCACGCATGCCCAGGACTGTGCTTTCGATCAAAGATTGTCACACTTGAGTTCATACGTGGATCCAGCAGTGTAAACCATCTCTGTATTCAATGATTTAGGGACCAGCCACCTCTACCGTCCTGTAATTAATGATACATGTTCATGTAGACTTTGGTGTATATTGTGTGTGAATGAAGAAAGATTTGGCTCGCAGCTCTCCATTAGGGTCCTTCCTCTCAGTACCACTGTATGTGGTACTGATATTAATATCAGTGGTATTAATAACATTAATACATTCTGTCCTTTGTGTGAGAGGAAAGCATTGTTGCCTTTGTTTATGCCTTGAAAGATTGTTTAAAAAACTAGGGTGGAGCCAGGCATCAGTGACTCATGCCTGAAATTCTAGCTACTCAGGAGGCTGAGATCTGAGGATTGCGGTTCAAAGCCAGCCTGGGCAGGAAAGTCTGTGAGACTCTTAGCTCCAATAAACTACTCAGAAAAAGCCAGAAGTGGCACTGTGGCTCAAGCACTACAGTGCTAGTCTTGAGCTGAAGAGCTGAGGGACAGCTCCCAGGCCCAGAGTTCACTTCTGGCTTTTTGTGCTTATGTGGTACTAAAGAATTGAACCCAGGGCTTCATGCACGTTAGGCACTACCACTAAGCCACATTCCTAGCCCTATCTCTCTATTTTTTGAGGCAAGGTTTCCCTCTGTTAACCAGGCTGACCTTAAACTTGTAATCCTTTGGCCTCCTGAAGGGACTGCAGGTGTATGCAACTCTCCTTGGATTACTATTCCATTCATGAGAAGAAACTTCAGTGAGAATGAGAAATACATAGATTCAAAGTTGTGCCTTTACTGGATATATTGAGTCATTTGTTATTGAAAAATGTTTATTAATATTTAATACTTATAAGGCCAGTAAATATGTATAAGCCACTTACTTTATAATGTTTTAACTTATTTTATAATATTTTGATTGAAAAATTTAGCAAGAGTTTGGTGAGGGATTGACTCAGTTTTAGTGCTGGATGCAAAAGGTAGCTGATGAGGGAGATAAACGGTACTATTCACTTTTACCAGCTATTTGCATGGTGGGTACTTCACAGAGTTGTTTTTGTTGTTGTACTGGTACTGTTACCTGAACGCAGAGCCTTACACTCTTGATTGGCTTTTTCACTTAAAATTGGTGCTCTACCACTTGAGCCATACCTCTGCTTCTGACTTTTTGCTGGTTACTTGGATATAAGTCACTTGGACTTTTCTTGGATATAAGTCACTTGGACTTTTCTGCTCAGGCTGGCTTTGATTTGTAATCTTCAGATCTCATCTTCTTGAGCAGCTAAGATTACAGGTGTGAGCCACCAGTGCTCCGCTTTGAATAGTGGTTGTTTGGTTTCATTTTGTTTGAAATTTGTCAAAATTTTTGTTTTTTAATTGTTACCATAAAGCCAATATACAGAGGAGTTACAATTATATGTCAGGTAGTGAGGACATTTCTTTTTTGACAATGTCACCTCTTCCTTTGCTTTCTCCCAGTTTTTCCCCTCCAATCCCCACTCACAAATCCCATAATTCATTTTCAACATAGTGACTAGTGAGTATCACTGCTGCAATTGTGAATAGAGTTTTTAAAGGAGAGCAAGCAATCTATACTTTGTTCAATGAGATTGTTATCTTCAAAATCCGTCTGCTTCTGTACTCAGGGAGACAAGACTCGGCCTTTTATCACATCCAGTCCTACAAATGGAGCCAAGTCAATCGCGGAGGGCTGGGTCTCCCACTACCCGTACAGCAACCATTATGGTGACGTACATTTTTATGACTACACAAGCGACTGCTGGGATTGGAAGATTTTCCCCAAGGCACGGCTTGTGTCTGAATATGGCTATCAGTCCTGGCCTTCATTTAGCACAATAGAGAAGGTGAGCCCGCATTGGTTTGGTTTTTCTAGAACAGTGGACAGTGGAAATGAAATGGAGTTATGTATGTGAAAATTTAGGAAGAAGATGGGAAAAAATAACTTTTTTTTAACCACTGAGGAAACAAATCTTATGGTCGTCCTTTAGACGATGATGGTTTTTCTATATTCTTTTTCATTATATTCCTTCAGGAGCACTTAAAAGTTAGATGGTTGAGTAAGACTTACCATCACACAAGGAAATAACTTTAAGCCAAGGCCCTGACTTAACTTCAAGCCCCAGTATTTTAGCTGCATGCTGGTGCCTCACACCTGTCATTGGAGCTATTCAAGAGGCTAAGATATAAATATTGAAGTTCAGAGTCAGCCCAGGCAGGAAAGTCTGTGACACTCTTAGCTCCAATTAACTAGTAAAAAGCCAGAAGTGGAGCTGTGGCTCACATGGTAGAATGGGAGTCTCGAGCTAAATAAATAGGTAGGGGATAGTGCCCAGACCCTACCAGTGTCCTCTGTCTCTCCTTTACACAGGGTTAACATTGAGCTCCAGTCTGTATATTTGCTTATTCTTCAAATCCATATCATTGCAATCAGGCATTCACTCTCTGGTCAGGAGACTGCTTCTTTAACTCAGTCTACTATTTACAAGACTCCTTCACGTTGTGCTATGTATTAGAATGCCATGACTTTCCATTGCTAGATAATATATGGTTGAATAGATCTCCCACATCTTATTCATCCATTCATCTGTTGATGACCATTTGTGCGATGTCTACTTTGGGGCTTGTGAATACTTCTGTGGACTTGCCCAGGCAGAAGGAACCTCTGTTTAGCACTCTGAGGAACCTGAAGTTGTTTTCTATAGTGATCATTCCATTTTGCATGTTTGAGGGTTCCAGTTTTTCTTTGTTTGGGTTTTTTTTTAACTGTATTTTTTTTTGTCTTTTCTTTTTTGGTACTGGGGATCGAACCCAGGACGTTGTGCTTGCTAGGCAAGCGCTTTGCCACTGAGCTACATCCCAGCCCGGGTTCCAGTTTTTCTACATTCCTGCCAACACTTGTTATTTTCCTTTTATTTCCCTCTAAGTACACACTTACAAAAACTTCACATTTCTTTGATGTCCAGTTAGATCTAGCATCTCTCCCTGGGTTTATTTTTTGAGAGATACATAATAAGATCATTTTCTCATTTTACTTACTTACTTTGGCAGTACTGGAGTTTTAACTCAAAGCTTCTTGCTTGTCATGCCGGTGCTATACCCCTTTCCCTTTTTTGGCTGTAGTTTATTTTTCAGATGAGATCTTCATAGCTTTAGCCAGGATTAGCCTCAAACTAAGACCTTTCTGCCCCTACTTCCTTCCACAGGCATGAACCATTATGCCTGACTTGTTTGTTTGAAATGGGTATCTCCCTAACTTTTGACCAGGCTGACCTTGAACTCTGGTCCTTTTATCTCCTCCTCCTAAGTAGCTGGAATTACAGGCATGTGCCACCACTTGTAGCCCTCAATTTGCTTTATTATTTGCCTTTTTATTATTGAGTTACTTTTTTTTTTTTTTTTTTGGTCAGTCACGAGGCTTGAATTCAGGGCCTGGGCTCTGTCCTGAGCTCATTTGCCCAAGGCTAGTGCTCTATCACTTTGAGCCACAATTTCACTTCTGGTTTTATTGAAGATAAGAATCTCATGGACTTTCTTGACTAGGCTGGCTTCAAGCCGCAATTCTCAGATCTCAGCATCCTGAGTATCTAAGCTTACAGATATGAGCCACCAATACCTGTCTGAGTTACAATTTTCAAAAATATACTTTAGATTTTAAAAAATCATATATATGGTTTGTAAATGTTTTCTCTCCATCTATGGGTTATTTACTAAGTAAAAGCACAAACTTTTGAAAATTTTCATGAATATCTACTTAACAGTCTCTGGAACTTTTGGTGTTATTGCCAAAAATGTATTGTCTAATCCAAATGATAATTTACCCTCATGTTGTCTCAATGCTATGGTTTTAGCTATTGCATTTAGGGTTGTGATTCATTTTGAAGGCTTTTTTTTTCTTTCCTGTGTGGTCTTAGGTAAGTGTTTATGTTCACTTTTTTATGTTATACTGCCATTTATTGGTGCATAGCTTTAAAAAAATAATTTTCAGCCAGGCACCAATGGCTCAAACCTCAAGAATGTTAGATCCAGGGGATTGTGATTTAAAGCTAACCTGGCCAAAAAAATTCTGGACAAAAACAATATTATTTTCAGGGACTAGGGACTAGGGGCTAGGGGCTTAGCGGGCCAGTGCTTGCCTAGCACGCACAAAGCCCTGGGTTGGATGTCTCAGCACCACATAGACAGAAAAAGGCAGTGCGCTGTGACTCAAGTGGTAGAGCACTAGCCTTGAGCAAAGGGAAGTTCAGAGACTGCTCAGGCCCTGAGTCCCAGCCCCAGGACTGGGAAAAATAAATTCCATTTTCAAAATAATCTGGGTGGGGGTGTGTGGCTCAAGATGTCAAGTACCAGCTCAGCAAGTGCAAGGCTCTGAGTTTAAGACCTGGCACTGACCAAAAAAAAATGATTTTTAGGGAAGTGTTATTATTTGACTTGTTTCTTCAGCTCTATTGAAAGTTAAACTTTTGTCTATCCAGTTTTGTTTAGTATTCACTGAGAAATAAGTAACTAGTATGAACACATAAAACACTCACTGTTGTATTTGTGGTGCTATAATTCTATTTAAGAGCCAAGCCAGTTCTAACAGAGCACTAATAACACTGTATTATTCAATTTTGACAAACTAATAGCAAAAAATGATATTTACTCAAATGGATAAGATAGTATTTTAAAATATACATAGTGAATGTCCTAAAAACTATGTGTTTTGATAAGGCAAGGCTTTTGAGAGAAATACCAAAATATAAATTTCTAACTTCTAAATGTCAAATCCTGTTTTTCTGATTTTACTTTGCACAAGACTAGTATGTCACCCTAACAAGTGTGATAGGAAAACATTCATGAAATTCGAGCCACATTAAAAAAACAAGTTAGGCTCTTCTTTTTAATGTGTTCAGTATTCTCTATGATTGACAGGAACTTACAAAGAAAAGTAGCTTTCCTGCTAAAATCTGTAACTCTTATTCCTTATTCAAAAGGTCTCATCTAACACCGACTGGTCTTATAATAGTACATTTTCCTTTCATCGACAACATCATGAAAATGGTAACAATGAAATGCTTAGTCAGGTTGAACATCATTTCAAACTCCCCAGAAGCACAGATCCATTACGCATGTTTAAAGATCTCATCTACCTAACTCAGGTAAGTCAAGTTCATGGTGAGGCCCCATAGCTCTCTATGGGCATCATGGGATGTAAACCATTCTACCAGTTAAGGAATTTATCTTATTCAAAATAAGTCCTGATAATACTTAAGACTTGAAACGATTGATTCTTAGTATTTGTTTCTTTTTGTTCTTATTTCTGTTTTTCTCAGCATTTGTTTCTTTGGAAAGAACAACTTATGCAGTTCAAAAACAAATAGTCAGGCTGGGAAGGTGGCTCAGTGGTAGAGTGCTTGCCTTGCATGCATGAGGCCCTGGGTTCGATTCCTCAGCACCACATAAGCAGCAAAAGCTGGAAGTGGTGCTATGGCTCAAGTGGTAGAGCGCTAGCCTTGAGCTGAAGAGCTGAGGGACAGCATCCAGGCCCAGAGTTCAAGCCTCATGACTGACCAAAAACAAAAAACAAAAACAAATTGTCCATGAGACTCTTATCTCCAGTTAGCCACCAGAAAACCAGAAGTGGAGCTTTGGCTCCAAGTGGTAGAGCTCAAGCCTTGAGCAAAAAAGCTCAGAGACAGCACCCAGGTCCTGAGTTCAAGCCCCACAATGACAACACACACACACACACACACACACACACACACTTGCAATTGTTTGATCTATGAGGTTCTCCCAGTGGGAAGAGATTTGAGGAGAAAAACAAAGTAGATGATATCTTTAAACACATAACAGATATATACATATACATATCTAATTCATGTGTGTGCTGGACTCAAACCCAGACCCTTGTGGTATCTGGGCTCCATCAATGAGTTACCACTTAATATTGATGTTATACATGTCATCCATAGTAAAGAGCTTCTACAAAACAACAGAAAGGCAGAAAAACTTATTAAAAATGTATGGAAATCTTGAATAGGCAATTCTCACACATAAAAGATATCCAAGTGGTCCATGAACAGGTGCTTAATCTGTCAACCAAAGGAATGCAGCCTAAAAGCTTGGGATGGAACCCTACACATCCAGCAAAATGGCTAAAATTAAGAAGATTGACATCAGCAACTGCTGGTAAGAAGGTGAAGCTACTGGAGCTTTGCAGTTTGTTAGTAAGAGTAGAAATTGGTTTAACCCTGGTAGAAATAATTCTGGCAGGTTCTACCAAAACTAAATATTTGCTTTCCTTTTAAATAAGCACTTAGAACATTTCCTAGCTATGCACCTAAGGAACACAAGTGCCTCTGTCCACTGGCAGGCATATAAAATAGTGTTTAGAGATAGCAGTTTTATTCATGAATGCCCAAACTAGGAACAACATTAATTTTTCTGTGTGTGCGCTGGTCCTGGGGCTTAAAGTTAGGGCCTGGGCACTGTTCCTGAGCCTCTTTGCGCAAAGCTAGCACTGTACTACTTGAGCCACAGCTCCACTTCCAGCTTTCTGCTAGTTAATTGGAAATTAGAGTCTCATGGACTTTCCTGCCCAGGCTGGCATTGAACTGCAATCCTCAGATAGCAGTCTCCTGAGGAGCTAGGATTACAGGTGTGAGCCACCAGTTCCTGGCCTGTTCTTTGCTTTTGGAAGTCATATTAAAATACATAGTTATATTAGAAAACATGTCTTACAATAGTCAAAGCAGCAATCGTTTTTTATTACAAATAACAAAAAAGAATCCAACTTTATAAGTAAAAGAGGAACACTGATTATCATTAAAATAGTCACATTATCTATTAAAATATCTTCATAGTGGCACAATTCCAATATATGTGCTAGCTGTTACAGACATAGAATTTCTGATAATAATTTTTAATAAGTACATGGTAACAAATAAGGCAAACAAACAATGGAGCATTGCTAATTGTGTGTGTGTGTTTGCATGCACACTCTCATGACTGTTTTCCCCCAAATCAGGTGATGCAGGCCCAGTGTGTCAAAACAGAAACTGAATTCTACCTGCGCAGCCGCAGTGAGATAGTGGATGGCAAAGGTCATACCATGGGGGCACTTTATTGGCAGCTGAATGACATCTGGCAGGCTCCTTCCTGGGCCTCTCTTGGTAAGCATTCTCAGCATTCTTTATGTATAGAGAGAAAGTAGTATCTGTGAAGACAGGCGCGCGCACACACACACACACACACACACACAGAGGGGGTGGGGAACAGATGAACTCCAGCAGAACTGGGGCCAAAAGCCACTTCCTCCTCCAGGTCTGGGATCTGGTCACCCAAGTCATACTTTAGTCTCTCCATGAGCCTGGCATGTGGCCTGTCAGTTCTGTGCACATAAGTCATACAGCAAAATAGCAAAGCATAGATTTGAGGACTCAGATCTCAGTCATGTGACTCGCAGTTTCTTGAGTAGATTGAAGGGGGCATCTAGGACCGGCAGGAGATGAGTGTAAGCACCCTTTCTTCTCTGTAAGAGAATTCAGTCAAGTTGAAGGTTGTCCCAAGAAAGAGACACAGTGTCCATTATGTTGGCATAATAAATGCCCTGTTCACCTCTGGGGGAGAGGTAGCACAGCCAGAAATCCAAACAGGAACATGTACCATGAGCCAATTCAACTAACACCCCGTGAGATAGCTAGTGTAGAACTTGAAGTTTCAGTGATTTCATTTATTTGGGTACATTTAAAAACATGAAGGCCAGGCACCTGTGACTCACATCTGTAATCCTGCTCGGGAGGCTGAGATCTGAGGATCACAGCTTGAAGCCAACCTGAGCAGGAAAGTCCATGAGATCCTTCCCTCTGATTAACCACCAAGAAGCCAGAAGTAGAGCCATGACTCAAGTAGTACAGTGACAATCTTGAGTGGAAATGCCAAAGGACAGTGCCAAGGCCCTGAGTTCAAACCCCAGTACTGGCACACACAGACATACAGAGTCTAACTTATAGATGTAAATTTGCAAATGTAGACATCTACCTGGGCATTTTGCTTGGTTCACAGGCTTAGAAAAGTAGAGGGTTGGCTGGGCACTGGTGGCTCATGCCTGTAATCCTAGCTACTCAGGAGGCTGAGATTTGAAGATGGAAGATCAAAGCTATCCACAGTAGGAAAGTCTGTGAGACTCTTATCTCCAATTAACCACTAGAAAACTGAAAGCTGTGGCTCAAAGTGTTAGAGCACTAGCCTCAAGTAAAAAGAGCTCAGGGACAGTGCCCAGGCTCCAAGATCAAGCTCCACAGCAGGCAAAAAAAGAAAAAGAAAAGTAGAGGGTTATTGGGGTATGGTTCTCTAAAACTCAAGGCCCTGAGTTCAGTCCCTAGCACTGCAAAACAAAGTTAAAAAAAAAAAAAAACCAACCAACAACACAGTACTAAGAGCTGGAATCTTGCAACACTGGGAAGAAGTTGATTTTTCTCATTCCTCCATCTTGATAGCCTGCACTATGTATTCTGGCATCTGTGTCTCTCTGTCTTTGTTATAAAGCACCACCTCCCTTAAGTTCCAGATTCTGTTCTAGATCTTCTACCAAGTAATCTTTAACTTTCACAGCCACCCGAAGTGTGGTGTTTTACAAGTAACAATTCAAAACAGGTCCAGGGGCTAGGAGGCATTGGAGCTTCCTTTCTAATTTATTAATCACTCTACTTTCTTTAATTTATTGCTTCAAAGTAGCTTAGTCACAAGATCTCTTTATAATCACCAAGGGTGAGGGGAAATGATCAGCATATGTCAGAAAAAAAATTGCTGAGCTGAAGCATTTGGTACCCATCTAGTTGGCTGAAAAATGTTTCCCTTCCACATGGTACCTGAGAATGTTTTTAAAAAGCTCATGTATTAGAAAGTGAACTAGAACAAGAAAGTTCACTCCCTAATTTTAGAAATTTTAGATTATCATCTTTTTTATTCTCTGTCTCTAGCTGTCTCTGTCTGTCTCTCTCCTTTCCTGCTCAAGTTTGATGATGCTTTATAGGTTAGGGACTTTATTGCTAAGAAAGGAATATGTTAAAAATCAGATTGAGTTTGCCAGGCATTGGTGACTTAAGCCTGTAATCCTAGCTACTTAGGAGGCTGAGATCTGAGGATCATGGTTTAAAGCTAGCCCAGGCAGGAAAGTCCATGAGACTCTTAGCTCCAAATGAACCACCCCCAAACCGAAACTGGAGTTGTGATTCAAAGTTGTAGAGCACTGGCCTTGAACAAAAGAGCTCAGGGACAGAGCCCAGGCCCTGAGTTCAAACATAACCACACACACACACACACACACACACACACACACACACACACACACACACACACACAAAGTCCCAAGTTTAGGGTTGGGCATATTAGATCCATTGTGCCAACAAGCCACAGAATCCCACTGATTATTGACTACTTTTAATTGTATTTGAGGAGCTCTGATGAGTTACCATTTTGTTGGATGTTTTCCAGTATGACTTTAACAGCGTATTTGCATACTAGTGTTTTTGCTCAGGTTTTGTGCCTGTGGGAAGAGGAGGTTTTGGATTCCATATAATAATAATAGTAATAATAATAATAACAATAATAATTTTTCCTCTTCCTCCTTCTTTTGGTGCTCATACTGGGGCTTGAACGCAGGGCCCAGCACTCTTGCTTGGCTTTTTTGCTCAAGGCTGGCACTCTACCACTTGAGCCACATCTTCACTTCTGGCTTTTTGCTATTTAATTGGAGAGAAGAGCCTCATAAACTTTTCTGCCTAAGTTGGCTTCAAACCAAGATTCTCAGATCTCAGCCTTCTGAGTAGTTAGGATTACAGTCATGAACCATTGGTGCCCAGTCCATTGCACAAAATTCTTTTTGTCGGTCAGAGGGCCTGAACTGTGGGCCTGGGCGCTGTCCTTCAGCTCTTCAGCTCAAGGCTAGCGCTCTACCACGTGAGCCACAGTGCCACTTCCGGCTTTTTTTTTCCTGTTTATGTGGTGCTGAGGAATCAAACCCAGGACCTCATGCATGCAAGGCAAGCACTCTACCACTAAGCCACCTTCCCAGCCCCTGCACAAAATTCTTACAGATAATATTTGCAATAAATGATCACTGCCCAAGATATGGAGTTCCTCCAACAGAAATAAACAACAAACGAACCAAGCCCCACATGTATGCCCGCCCTGAGTTCTTAGAAGCAAAATTACAAACGAGAAAGGTCTCCCATCCTCCCAATTTTCTCCCATTCACTGTAGAAAACCCTAAGGGGTTACACCCAGTTGAGCCATGTACAGACCTCTCCGATTGCACCCCCCGCCGTCTCCTAACTCTGTCAATCATTTCAGAGTACGGAGGAAAGTGGAAAATGCTTCACTACTTTGCTAAGCATTTCTTTGCCCCGCTGTTGCCAGTGGGCTTTGAGGATCAAAATGTGTTTCATGTGTATGGCGTGTCGGATCTTCACACAGACTGTAACGTCACCCTCACTGTAAGTTACTTGGATGCCTTTTTTCTTTTCTGTCTCTAAAATAGAGGAGAACTCAGACTATTTCCTTAGTTGCTCAGTTATATGGCTTTGGCACACATGAAAAAGAAATTCACTTACATCAACGTATTTTGGGGCCTATACTGACATTGGGCTATCTTTGGAGCTAGAATATGTACCGTATTCAGGTTCAATTCTGCTGTTCATTATGGAAACTTGAGCAAAACTCTGAACGTATCTTAGTGACTTAGTTTCCTCAGCTGTACAATGATATCTGCCTGTCTCCTTTTAGGCATCCATGAATAGTGAAGGGAAGATACATATAAAAACAAATTATACATACTATTGTGTGTCATAGAAATATGAGTATAAGTATGAGAAGCCGAGGATAGTCTAAATTTACACAAAGAAATGGTTTAAAAAAATGCTGAAGTTGTAATCAGTAAAACTATTCCAAATAGGAATGTAGAAAAATGAAACAAGTTCAGCTACAAAGAAAAGGTAGAATTCTTATGCTATAGTGTATTTGGAAATCAATACTGAAGATCATGCCTATAGAAAAATCACAATGTGCTTTCTGTAGATTATAAATTTAATTCTCAAAACAGCCGGTGAGGGTCATTCTGTTATTAAATGTGTGCATGTGTGCATGTGTGCGTGTGTGTGCGTGTGTGTGTGTGTGTGTGTGCGCACATGTGCGTATGCGTGCCAATACTGGGGTTTGAACTCAGAGCCTCAGGCTCTAGTTTGACTTTTGCTCAAAGCTGGCCAGTTGAACATCTCCACTTCCAGCTTTTTTTTTTTTTGCTAATAAATTGGAGATAATAATCTCACAGATCTTAAAGATTTCAACCTCTTGAGTAGCGAGGATTACAGGATGAGCCGCAAGCATCTGGTGATTAGTCTAATTTTCACCTAGGAAGAAATGACGATTCACAGGCGTATAACTTAGTGGCCTAGTGAACAGGATTAAAACGAGAGCTTCACCATCTCTTAACCAGTTCTGCTATTCTGACTTTCAATGATTGTCACTACTGTTATCCTCTAAAAGAGATATGGTAGCTGAGAATTTTCATTTTTCATAGTTCATTTGTGTTGTTTTCTTTCTCCTCAGGTGAGAGTCCATTCATGGCAGTCCTTGAAGCCTTTGTGTTCTCTCTCGATGGGACGTCATGTGGTTAAAGCAGGACAGTCTGTGCCCCTTTATAAGGGGCGAGTATCTAAACTGCTGGCGTGCGGGAACTGTACCAGGCAGAGCTGTGTGATTTCCTTCTACCTTTCAACTGACCGGAAACTCTTGAGCCCAACAAATTATCACTTCCTGTCTTCTCTGAAGTCTGCCACCGGGCTCCGCAAGGCTCAAATCACTGTAAGCATCCTTTGTCCCAGGTCCTGGTGGCCGTGTGGGAGCGATCCTGTTCTTGGGCTAGCATGCTGCATCCTGCCAATTGTGAATTTCCCTCCTGATACTGAGTTTAGTGGAGAGTTGAACTAGGCAGGTGCTCTAGCACTTGAGCTATGCCCTTAGTCCTTTTGCTCTTAGTTTGTTGTTCAGATAAGATTACTTTCACCTAACAGGGATCTCAAAGCATGATCCCCCTTATCTCTGACTCCTGATAAGCTGAGATTACAGATGGGTGCCACCATGTCTGGCCTTTTTATTCATTTTATTATTTACTTTATCTGTCATTTGTGGGGCCTGGGCACTGTCCTTGAGCTTTTGTGCTCAAGGCTAGCACTCTACCACTTTGAGCCACAGCACCATTTCTGGTTTTCTGGTGGTTAGTTGGAGATAAGAGCCTCAGGGACTTTTCTACCTAGGCTGGCTTTGAACCTTGACCCTCAGAGCTCAGCCTTCTTCCTTTTCACCCTTCACATGGTAACCGGCAACATTTTTCTAGAAAGTTTCTGTCGTTGGCAAACTTTATATTTGCCTTATGATTTTACTGTCTTGGAGATTTTAAAATTGACCCTTAATCCGTGCATTTTATTCAAAAGAGATTCATTGAGAACATGCTTTCTGTTCTTGTGTGGAAAGAAATCTAAGTTACCTGTAACAACGGAACTAGAGCAGATAGAAAGGAATGACAGAGATTTTTTTTTTCTCTCAGCAAAATAAATAATAACAGATTTTAAAAACTACAGTTACATTCTGGACAAAAGCATTTTTAAAAAAAATTTTCTTACCTGGCAAAAATTGGGAGTCAGCTCAAAGGCTTTCTTTATTTGTCCTGCCACCTTTGTATTTCAATGAGACTGTCCTTCTTAAAGAGAGACAGGAATAGAAATAGTGTCAATTCACATTCATTTGGGAGAATATATAGGCTGGGTACTGGTCATCCAATCCTCCCTGAAACCAGCAGATGAGTGCAGTCACACACAGATAGGAGGTTCCCTATCTGAGGATTACAGCAACAGTGAACAAGGTTTCTGTGTCTCTTCTGGCCTCGGCCTGGAAGCAGCAGCTTCTTGAGTGGCCTCTGGGACTGGCTGGAGTGAGTCATGTGACTCATCTGCCTTTGGCCAGCAGTGGATTGGGGGGTGGGGGATGTCATTTGGGAATTTTGCATCTACCTTCAAGCGTGAGTCTCTGACCCTCTAAGGTTACGTGATCTCTTGTCCTTTCTGCTTCTATCAGTGATTTTCGGTTTATAACCCACACAAGGGTATACACTTGAGTTATATATACTATAAACAATCCTTTGAAATTCTTTATGTGGCATATTACATGGACAAAATGACCCTGCGGCGTGGTGTGTATGTGTGTTGATGGGCCATGTTGCATGACAGATGCACAGCTTCAACAACCAGGTGACACTGGAATCTGGACTTCCTGAGAGGCTCACAAGTTTGTGACAGCTTTTCCTCTCCCTGGGCAAATACTAGTCTGCAAGCTAAGAAGAATGGGTGCAACTTGTCTAAATGGCAATCTCTCTTTTTGCTCAGATTGTACATACAGAATTCACACAGGTTAAAAATGCTGGCAGCTGGGTGCTGGTGACTCACACCTGTAATCCTAGCTACTCAGGAGGCTGGGATCTGAGGATCCAGGTTTGAAGCCACCTTGGGCAGAAAAGTCTATGAGACTCTTATCTCTAGTTAACTAGCAAAAAGCCAGAAGTGAAACTGTGGCTTAAGTGATAGAACATTAGCTTTGAGTGGAAAAACCTAAGGGAGTACATTCAGGTACTGCGTGAATGCCTCAATACTGGTGTGTGTGCACACATGCACATACACACACACACACACACACACACACACACGAATTGTTATGTATCTGAAACTGCATGGAGCACAGGACTTGAGCAGGTGCACACCAAAGCCCTAGGCTCCCACTGATGCCTGCTAGGCATTCTGTATACTCTCTATAGCTCTTCCCTTAGCCTTGATTTCATTTATCTTCTTTTTGTTGTTGATGTTGTTTTCCAGGCCAATATCTCCCAGCAAGGTGACACATTTGTTTTTGATCTGGAAACCTCAGCTGTGGCTCCCTTCGTGTGGTTGGATGTTGGAAGCATCGCTGGGAGGTTTAGTGACAATGGCTTCCTCATGACTGAGAGGACCCGGGCTGTGCGGTTTTACCCCTGGGGACGCACCAGCACGAGTGAACTGAAGCAGTCTTTTCATGTGACCTCCCTGGCAGATATTTCCTGAAGGAGACCAGGTTGGGTTTCCAGTGGGAAATGGGGAATAGAGCCTGAAGAGGCTGGGAGACCCGGCTGCTTTCTACCACCTGTCTGACTGATCACCATGAGTTTGTTTGGGGAGGGCTGTTTTAACATGACACAATTGGTTATAACGACACTGCTTTCAGGGACCACAGGAATGTAACAGGGCAGGTGTGTGGAACCTGAGGTTCTGAGGGAATGTTGATCTTTGATAGTGTTGAGAAATACTGAAGAATCAAAACCAATCCCTTGACTCTGTGTGTGTGTGTGTGTGTGTGTGTGTGTATACTGGAGCTTGAACTCATGGCCTGGACACTGTTGTTGAGCTTTTTGTTTTTCTCAAGGCTGATACTCTACCATTTGAACCACACCTCCACTTCTAGCTGTTTGGTGTTGGAGATAAAAGTCTCATGGACTTTCCTGCTCAGGCTGGCTTTGAACCATGGTCCTCAGATCTCATCTTCCTGAGTAGCTAAGATTATAGATGTGAACCACTGGTGCCTAGCTTTCATTTGCATATAGGAATTTTCTTTTATTGTAAGTCTTATTTGAAACTTACTTAAAAAATTACTGCTTTAATTTTTTAAAATACTATATTTATTAGACTACATTATACTTTTTTTGGTAAAGAGTGTTAGAGTATTTTCCTTTGAAAAGTAAGCTGATATTGAAATGGACCTCACAATGGTCAGTTTGGAATTTTTTAGGTGTCTGACCTTGGGCTTTGTTTGGGCTTCAGGTGTGATAATATCAAATGGGCTTTCCAATCTAGGCTCATTGGCCTTGGGACAAAAGTGAAGTTCCCTTTTGCTTGAGTTTAAATGATTTTTACCCATGTTGATTAAATATAAGTTGCTATAAAATGGTTTTATTATAAATCATCACATTTATAAATATATTCTGATAACAAAGATAATATGGCAGCTAGCTAGTTTGGGTACTGGTATGTGGAATTTTATAAGATTTTTATACTTTTATGTAAGTTTGAAATTATGTAAAAATAAAAGTTTATGAATTCTCCTGGCAACTCAGTGTTTTGTGTTTTTTTTCCCTGTGGTTCATTTAATCATTTTAAAACTATCCTAATACATACCCAATGCTATTCTGGACTTTAATTTCTGCTTTGTAATCGAGAATGCTTAAAGACCCTCAACTAAGATATTTGAGAGTTTTTTCCTCTGGAAAGAATTCATATTTGGTGACAAAATGGACCAGCAATTAATGTTTTGATATAAAACTGGGACTCAATGGTTTTCTTTTAGAAACTAAGATGAGTTAGCGTTGGTAACCCCCAAAAGATTGTTGTATTAATATACAACAATCCAGTTGTCTCTTTCAGTATCTAAGGGTTTCCTCGTTTTACACACACCACACACACACACACACACACACACACACACAGAGCAGACTTTGCTGAGGAGGAGGAGGAGGAGGAAGGAGCACACATTCTCAAGCCGTGGGGGGCGGGGGGCGCTTCGAAGCTGATGGGCCAGACATTCCATAGCAGTTCTGTCCTCCCTGGGTGTACCATTTGAACTTAGGTGCTTAGCTTCAATGTGCACTTTCTTGTGTAAAGTGGAAATAGTAGTATTCACCCTGTTGTTTGTATTGGAATAATTAACCTAATTTAGCTAAAGGTAAGTTTAGCAGGTAGTTGGGAGAACAGATAGAGTCTGGAGAGGTGCATGCCAGTAGCTCATACCTGTAATCTCAGCTACTCCAGAAACTGAGATCTGAGGATTGGAGTTCAAAGTCAGCCCAGGGAAGAAAGTTCATGAGACTCTTATCTCCAATTAACCACCAAAGAAGCTGGAAGTGGAGTTGAGGCTCAAGTGGTAGAGTGCCAGCTTTGAGCAAAAGAGATAAGGGACTGCACCTAGGTCCCAAGTTCAAGCCTTAGTACCAGTACAAACAACAACACCACAAACAATAGGGTCTGGAACAGACATTGTAAATGTTAAGGAAATGGTCATTGTACTTCTTAACATACTAATTAACACCTCACTAGTATATGAAACAAAGTAAAAAAAAAAACAAAGGCAATTTGTTGCAGAAAAAGGCATCAGCCAAAAATAATTTTAAAGAAAAAATAAATATAGGCTGGGAATGTGGCTTAGTGGTAGAGCGCTTGCCTAGCATGCAAGAAACCCTGGGTTTAGTTCCTCAGTACTACATAAACAGAAAAGGCCAGAAGTGGTGCTGTGGCTCCAGTGGTAAAGTGCTAGCCTTGAGCAAAAGAAGCTCAGGGACAATGCCCAGGTTCCGAATTCAAGTCCCAGGACTGGCAAAAGTAAGTAAGTAAGTAAATATATGTTAACACTAACATATAAAAAGGAGAGAAAGGAGCTGTGTATGTGGTATTTCTATAAAACATGGAATAGCCAGACTTTTCCACAAGCCAGATGTGATAAGGTGGCTAGTCACGGATGGCATTTTGATAGATTGATTTTACTACATTTCATGTGATTGAGTCTGATAGACTTATACCTGGGGGGGGGGAGGGTGGGTTCTGGGAAGTGTTTTGTTAGACATTGTGCAAGCAATAGACAGAGTAGAAAGACTAGGATCAGGTCTTGCTGTGCTGCTTTTGCGAAGAGAGCGAGCAGACAGGTCAGTTCCCAGGGTTGTACCTTCCTACTTCAGGACAGAGAGGACAATAAAAATGGTAATTTTCTCATTCACATTCACTATAACTCCTATTCTGTCTTTGTCTCTTACTGGACTTTTTCATTGTGAGACATTTTGGAACCCTGGAAAGTCATTGAGAAAAGAAAACAGCAAGATTGTGTTCTCAGTTGGAATGAAGGTAAACTGGAGGGCAGCAGAACTAAAGATACATTGGCTGAATGTTCCCAAAGCAACAGAGACGGAGACCGAAAGATTATTCTCAGATATGAAATGTAGTCTCAGCTTGGTAAGATTTAGGAAAACAAGCAGGCATTGTTTGTGTAGGAGATTCAAAGCATCTCACAGTAAGTACTTCCCAGAATCTGGACTGGGTAAAATCTTATCAACTTGATTCCACAGGAAATTGAAAAGGACTGTGCAGAAAAGGTGATGGAAAATCCTTAGTTTTTAATTAATTAGAGTGAGGCAGAAACCCTTAATACCCAAGACAAAATGAGTGTTAATATGCATTTATTCATTCATTCATTCATTCATGGGACTTGAACTCAGGGCCTGGGGTCCTGAGCAATTTTGCTTGAGTCTAGTGCCTTACCACTTGGAGCCACAGCACCACTTCTGGTGATTAATTGGGGATAAGAGTCCCACTAACTGTCCTTCCTTGCCTGGCTTTTCAACCACGATCCTCAGCTCTCAGCCTCCTGAGTACTTAGGCTTACAGGTATGAGCCACGGATGTTGGGCTTAATATGCATTTATATTCTGATCCAAAAAGCTGTGTGAGAATTTGTTCATTTCTTTATCAAACATTTGAAGTGGGTTGCTCTGTCCACATTATTCTGTTGCAGGGTTTTGGCAGTGGGAAAGGCAGATGAGTCTCTGTTTCCCAGGACCCAAACAATGAGCAGGTAAAGCAAGAACGGGCTCCGGGCTCGTTAAGCACTTTAGAAAAGTCATTTTGGGGGCTGGGAAGTTGGCTCAGTGGTAGAGCGCTTGCCTCGCATGCAAGAGGCCCTGGGTTTGATTCCTTAGCACCATATAAGCAGAAAAAAGCTGGAAGTGGAGCTGTGGCTTAAGTGGTAGAGCGCTAGCCTTGAGCTGAAGAGCTGAGGGACAGAGCCCAGGCCCAGAGTTCAGACCCTACGACCGGACCCCCCCCCAAAAAAAAAAGAAAAGTAATTTTGGAAAGCATATTACAGAAGATTTTAAAAAATGGCAGAAAAAAATACAGTGGGTGCTGGTGGCTGACACTTGTAATTCTAGCTACTCACGGGGCTGAGGACTGAGGATTGTGGTTCAAAGCCAGCCCCAGCAGGAAAGTCCACGAGACTCTTAATCTCCAATTAAACACCAGAAAACAGGAAGTGGTGCTCTGGCTGAGAGTGGTAGAGTGCTAGCCTTCAACAAAACAGCTCAGGGGCAATGCCCAGGCTGCAAGTTCAAGCTCCATGACTGAACAGAGAGAGAGAGAGAGAGGAGGAGAGAGAGAGAGAGAAAGAGAGAGAGAGAGGGAGAGGGAGAGGGAGAGGGGAGAGGAGAGAGGAGAGATGGGAAAGGAAGGAAGGAAGGAAGGAAGGAAGGAAGGAAGAAAAAGAAAAGGAAAGGAAAGATAAAAAAAATCAGTTGAGTTAGTCTTTAAAGGTTCTCAGTGCAATTCATACTCAGGGAAGGAAGAGCAGAGGATCTGCTGGTCAGCTGGGCTGGGCTCTGACCCACCCTGCCAAGATGTCTTAAAGCCCTCGAAGAGGAGCCAGACAGTTTGTGGGCTTTGCAGAAGGAACAAGTGCATGGCATCCCGGCTTCGTGTTTTATAAATATCTCTCGTGACATCTGCAGACAGGGCTGTTAAATCCTCCCTGACAGAAAACATCGCCAACACAAGGCAGCTTCACCCCTTTGCTCCTCAGAGAAGATTTATGGAGCCCTGTGTGCCACATCACAAGATGAGACAAGCAAGTATTTACCACGGAGTGTGAGCAAGACTATGTTCCCTGGAATTCTCAGGAAATGGGATGTTCTGGACCACGGACCTTTCTTTTGGCAGTACTGGGATTTGAACTCAGGGCTTTGTGCTTGCTGAGCAGGTGTCTTTGCCACTTGAAGAACACCGCCAGCCCTGATCATGTACATTTCCATATGAGAATTAGTACTCATTTCTACCTGGTAAAATATTTGGGAATACCTTTTGATTCTGCTATTGTTATTGATTATAACTTTTGATTATAACATTTTATTGGGTTCTGGGAGACAAGCCACACGGCGTCAGGAGTTGGAGCAGACACTATTGGTGGAAAACCCCATGTCCAGAGTCTTCTCTGCTCCCAGAGAAGAATTTGGTATTCGAATCCTGTTGCCCTGTGTCAGAGACTGCTAGAGGCTTTAGGAAGGTGACACAATTCTGAAAAACGAAATCCAAGTTGACAAAGACATGTAGATTTTCCTGCCTGCTAAGAGAGATACCTGACGTGAACTACTAAATGACTCCCAACCTTTTATTGTTTGGAATAGTTGAGAAACAAGTTTGAAAAAAACAAAACAAAACAAAACCTGATACTTGGAGCTGCAGCAACCTTTCTGTGACCTTGAAGAATTAAAAAAAAAGGTTGACAAATAGAGATGTCAGACATATCAAACAATCTTCTTATAATGTGACTTTTTTGTTGTTGTTGTTGGTTGTGGGGCTTGAACTCTGGGCCTGGGCCCTGACCTTCACCTCTGCAGCTCAAGGTTAGTGCTCTACCACTTGGGCCACAGGGCCACGTCCAGTTTTCTGGTAGTTTATGGGAGAAAAGAGTCTCATGGACTTTCCTGCTCTGGCTGGCTTTGAACAGCGATCCTCAGATCTCAGCCTTTTGAATAGCTAGGATTACAGGTGTGAGCCACCAATGCCTGACATAATGTGACTTTTTAAAGATCTTTTTTGTTCAGTCCATTTCCAGCCAGGCCTCCTGATTTTACTTTCAAAAGAATCTAATGGATGCCCAAATTAAAAAGCATGAGCTCTGACACCAGACATCCCTGTGTTTTGAGTTCTAGATCAAACACAGAAGCTATTTGGCATTGGTACAAATTACTGAGTCTTTCTCTGCCTTGGAAGTAGTAAGTGTTCATTTTCTAGGTTAATCGTATTTAACAAATGTGAACTATTATAATTATTGCTTTGGTGTTAAGCCAACAAACAGGCCTAGGGAGGTGGGCATATTCGAACCTGGATGGACACGGCAGTGAACAGGCTCAGCCAGAAGCACAGGGCATAGGAGGCAGTAGTGAGGACCCGAAAGGGCAGAGGTGAGGGCACTGACCCCTACCTACCCAGCCTGGCCTGGCCATAAAAATGACCAGGGAGTATTTGGCCAATCACTGAAGAGCCAAACTATGTTTTTAAATTAATAATATATATTCAATTAATATATTTAATTTATATATATATATATATATATTATTGGTCGTGGGACCTGAACTCTGGGCCTGGGCGCTGTCCCT